>NW_022987621.1:1017291-1162291 GCF_902827165.1 Trematomus bernacchii
GAGTGTTTGTGTGTGTGTTTGTGTGCGTGTGTGTGTGTGTGTGTCTGCGTGCGTGTGTGTGTGTGTGTGTCTGTGTGCGTGTGTGTGCGTGTGCGTGTGTGTGTGTGTGTGTGTGTGTGTGTGTCTGTGTGTGTGCGTGTGTGTGTGTGTCTGTGTGCATGTGCGTGTGTGTGTGTGTGTGTGTGTGTGTGTGTGTGTGTGTGTGTGTGTGTGTGTGTGTGTGTGTGTGTGTGTGTGTGTGTGTGTGTGTGCAGGGCACAGACACCACCATGCTGAACAAGCTGAACTTCCAGCACAAACTCAACACGTACTACATCCCTCCCAAGAACAACCACGAGACTCAGTTTGGCATCCAGCACTTTGCTGGGGTGGTTTACTACGAGACGAAAGGTCAGTGTCACTTCACACAGTACAACTTTTTTTTAAGTAGGATAATTCAATTATACTTCTAATTATGTTATCATTGTTGTGTGTGTCCTGCAGGCTTCTTGGAGAAGAACAGAGACACTTTATACGGGGACATTATCCAGCTGGTTCACTCCTCCAAGAACAAGTTCATCAAACAGATCTTCCAGGCTGATGTTGCTATGGTAACATACGCAAATACACAATCTATATATACAATATACTGCCCATAATGGTTCAACTCTTGAAGTAAAATGTATTTTTAAACTATAAAGAGATGATTGAAACTCAAATACAGTGGAGTTATCATTCATATTTATAACAAAATCTCCTTTCAAAATATTTAAAAGTTGAGCTCATCAGTTTAGCTCGAATAAGAGACAACCATGAATAACAAAACAACAACAACAGCTTTCTTCTTCTGCATGTCTTATAATGTTCATCTCATTAAGACTTATTTGCACATTTAAAAAATAAAAATAACTCCAATGCAGTCAACAACAACAACAACAAAATATGACAAATTAGATAATTTCTGTGTAGCCAACATTTGAAAAGGTGTAGAAACGTATATTTGCTGCCATCTAGTGGCCAGACTGAGTAACTTCATCAAGTTGATGCAGAAAGTTAGATATGTTAACAATGGTAGGACTTCCGGTTAAAAATAAAATAAAATAATAAAAATACCAATTATTGTTCTATTTTGTGGCTAAATTAGTTAATGTATTGTATACAAATTGCAGTCTGAAACATTGAAAGTGTTGTAGTAGCGTATGAGTGGTGAGTACTTGAACAGATGAATGAAAATGAACAGACACAACATATCTTTTGTTTAAATTAACAAAGCCACATTAGCCAAATGTTTTAATTACATAATGAATCAATTTGATCAAAATGCTATGTGTGTGTGTAACAGTATTTACAAAACGAACAACACATCCTCTGTGTTTATAGTCATACACAGCACTGTATCATTACAATTCTTTATAAATCAGACGCTTTTCAAAAACATTTGATAACTAGATAAATTGTAGACTATGCCAACATAAATAAAGTTAAAGAATCTTAAATGTCCTTGATAAATATAGACAGTGTTCAAATGATTAATCGTTGGCTTTTAGATAATAATCACCATTATAGTTTCAGTTTTTCATTTGTGTTCAATTTGGTCACGTTTATTTTTTAAAGCCTGGACCGGAAGTAGTATCACTGTTCTCGTGTTGTCTTGTCTAACTTGACGTATTCCGTATTTTAAATAATCTATTTATTTAAAAAATACAATGTTTTGTAATAATTGTGACGTGTACATTTTGATATTTAAAACAAATATTGAACAACACAAGTTCACTGCAGCGTTGCAGTTCTTCCTGTGGACACAAGAGGGCAGTAAGTATTCTACAGGTAACCCCACTGAGCAAAGGTTCGGCCAAAAGGTTGAAAAAGTTTGCTAAATGTGTGTAGAATCAATTACTCTTTACAATAATGTGAATTTGCTAACTTTGGCTCGACGTTAGGTTGGTAGGTGTAAAGAATTTCCCGGTCACAGAATCCAGCAGTGGCGTTTTCTCCTGGAGGCCAAGGGAAGCCAGGCTTCCCCTGTTTTTTCGGATTGAAGAATCATTTTAATAAATAAATAAAAACACTGCGTTTAGTTTCGATAATTCTCCTTTGCTGTGTGTTGCTGCCGGCCCATCTCTCCCCCATTCTCATTGAGTATTTTACAAAGAGTGAAACAGCGCCCCTCTAGATGTTATGGTAAAACAGTAGATTGCACTCACTGTTGCGAGAGGAGGCCAGCCGAAATTGGCTTCCCTTGGTGGAAAAAAATGGAGGGATTGACCAATCAGACGAGGCTCACGTGATGCCCCTGCCACTCTGTGATTAGTCAGAGCCATGCCAAGGGAAGCCAGAGGCGGCTGGCTTCCCTTGCCTCACAATCCAATCAAATCGTATCAACTTGGTGGTGCAGTGACGCGTCCTAAAACCCGGAAGTAAGCTGCGCTCACGTTCCCTCGACAAAAAAGCAATGGGATTTCTCCATAGGATTTTGGAAAATAGCTCGAAATAAGGTCTGTGGAAAACGAACCTGTTTGATAAATGCACGTTTTGTTCAGCCGGATAATATCCACATGTCTACCCTACTTTTATAATTTTATAATCATAAATCTAATCGATAGATAGATAGCGTCACTGCACCACTCTCACCGCCGTTAGAAAGTAGCAAGCAACTGAAGCAAGTGCAATTATGGGGGGTGGAGATTTGGAGTATTTAATCAAAAATAATTGTACTAAACTTCCGCTACAGCAGCAACTCAAATTAAATCTGATGACAGGCCAATGCCCAAACTGGAGCTGTGTACAGCGAGGAAAAAAGGAGCGAATTGGACGTAAAACGTTAATTTAGTTAACGTTTTTTGATTTAGTTTGTGAATGAATGCTTATTAGAGTTTCGGCTGGAGAGTGCGTGTGGACCTGTCGGTTAGATAACAGGCGTGTGTAAGTCCTGCATCTGTATGATACAAATATGTTTAAAATGACACCGGGCGCTGTAATCACTCATCTGGTTGCAGCGTTACATTGACCACCACACACCCCCCCCCCCCACCCGAAAAAAAAGGACGTATTACTGGCTTCCCCTAATTTTTCCCCACGCCACGCTACTGGAATCCAGTGTATCACCTTGAACTTGAATTCAGCAAATGCGCCGGTGAAGATGGCCGCATTGTCGTTTGGCTCCTCTCCAACTTTGCCCTTTTTCTACTTTTTGCCGTTTTGCTTTTAACATGGTTCGCGCCGACCGCACCAACTCTGCTATACAATATAGCAGAGAGGAACTTCTTCACATCCGAAACTTCGTGGACAATAACCCACCGACAGACAATGGAGATTCGCCATGGCTACCTGTTGCTGTCCTACCTGAGAGACGCAGGAGGAAGACCAAGTGAGGGTCCCGCGCCGGGTTGCTGGTCAGACTGAGGAAACGAGAAAACTGACCCCCTCTTCCGAGTATTCTTCTGGCTAATGTTCAATCCATTGAAAATAAGCTAGATGAACTCAGAAGTCGGATTGCTTTTCAATGGGACATTAAAAACTGTAACGTGTTAATTCTCACTGAGACTTGGCTTAACCCCGCTATCCCGGATTCCGCCATTGTTCCTGACGGATTCGAGAGGGGTCTGCCTGCAGGCCTCCACTCTCAGGACAGTTCCGGTGTAGGCTCCACTGTCAGGACACCTCCACTGTCAGTACAGGAAGTGACAATTCTGACAAACAGGTTTTTTTCCCCGCCCCCCGAAGGACTCGTCTGATGGAAGTTTTCAAATCACAAGGGAGACTCATCACGGAGGTGATGAGTCCGCTCACCATGCACCATGGGTCGGCCTTGGTCAAGCCCTTTTGACCCCCCCAGCCTGGTTCTCGTAAAAGTTGACTTAGCCATTTTTTCACTTTTCCCCCTATTTTCCCCGGTTTTATTCATTTTTCTTTTTTTGGCTATTTCACCCGGTTACTTCTACCGGGGACACTGCCCGGTCTGGGGTGTCCCCCCCACGGCCTGTGTCCAGCCGTTTCCCCCCCCCCCCCCACTCATCCATATATTAACGGATTTTGACAATTTTTGTTGCATTTTTCTCCTCTCCTCTCACTGATCGAATGGCAAATGCGACCCACCATCGGAGGGCCTCCACCAGCCCGGCCTAGTGCCGGTGCTCTGGAGGTCGGTTCCTCCGAACTGCGGGTTCGACTCTGATGGCCGGGAGGGTGTGCTGCGTTGGGGTGGGGGACTTCCCCCACTCTGCGTGTCTCTTCCTTCCCGGGCCGGCCGATATGAAGCGTGACAAAGACGCACTGTCTGACTCAGGGGTCCCACCACGGCTCCCGCAGCGGGGTGGAGGTTCCCGGCTGGAACCTCCCCACCTCCGCCGCGGTGCACCCGGCAAACACGGTTGTTTCTCGAACCCTCCACTGTTGTCTAGCGGGTGTAACTAAAATACAACATGTCGTTATTTATATATATAAATAAATATATATCTAGATAATAAGTGTCAGTGCGATTTTATTTTGTATTGGCGTGCATTTCCTGTTCGGAAAGTGGCGCTGTACTGATAGTGGCGATTTTATTTTGTAATTCTTTGTGCATGCACTTCCTGTCCTGAGAGTGGAGGTGTCCTGAGACTGCCGCCTGCAGGCAGGCTCCCATGACGGATTCACTATTTTTCGTCAGGACCGGACTGTTAACTCGGGGAAAAGTAAAGGTGGCGGTGTGTGTGTAATGACTAATAACAACTGGTGCACAGATGTGAGGGTTATTTCTTCGGACTGTTCCGCTCATTTAGAGCACCTTATGATCACATGCCGGGCTTTTTACCTGCCGAGAGAATTCACATCTGTTGTGATAACAGCAGTGTATATTCCGCCGCTAGCCGACAACAACACGGCACTCGATCAGCTGTTTGGGATTTTTGACAAGACCGAGACTTCACGGCCAGAGGCGGCGTTCGTTGTGACCGGGGATTTTAACACCGCTAACATTAAGAAGGTCCTGCCGAAGTACTACCAACACATCAGCTGCCCGACGCGCGGGGGAAACATACTGGACCATGTTTATTCCCCTTTTCGACATGGATATAAGGCTCTCCCTCACCCTCCCTTCGGCAAATCAGACCATATCTCACTACTGTTGTTGCCTGCTTACAAGCAGAAACTTAAAAGGGACAGACCGGTAACAAGGACAGTACAGCGATGGAGTGAGGAGTCAGATTCAGCACTGCAGCATTGCTTTGCATCTACGGAGTGGAGTGTGTTTGAGGTCAACAACATCAACACACACACGGACACGGTCATCTGCTACATTGGGAAATGCATCGATGACGTGGTACCGAAGGTTACTGTACGGACATTCCCAAATCAAAAGCCCTGGATAAACGGCGAGGTGCGTGGCAAACTGAAAGTGCGCACTATCGCGCACAGAGCTGGAGATTTGGATCAGTTCAAGAATTCTAGGTATGAACTCCGGAGAGCAATTAGCAGTGCAAAGAGACAGTACAAAGAGAAGGTGGAATCTGACTTCAAAGGCTGTAACACCAGTGCTTGAATTGGGCCGGAAATGAAAATAACCTTGATGCATGGGAATGAAACAAACAAACTATCTTCCATGGCTAATACTGATATGTCACAGACTAGTAACGGTAAACCACCGAAAAGTAAGTCCAGCGGGGCACAAGTTGAATCCATATAATACGGTAGTTCTATTATGCCTTTTAAGCGATACGTTTAACCCATAAGAACCCGGACCCATTTCTACTTTTGGGAAATTAGAGGGGAACGTCATTTTGACTAAATAGACCACCTAGAACAAATTTCTGACAAGAAACCCCCCTAGTGTCACATATCTGAAATGTGACATATGTCACATTGAGCTTTAATGGTAAAGTGCCTCTTATTTATAACTAAATGAATGAGGATGATTTTTTGGTTTACATTTGTTTGAACATACTTTGAATTGAATAATAAAGAATATATTAACTAAATTAACTGAGCAGATTATAATAATATTTGTAATTGTGCATATGTCACTCCGGGTTTACTGTGAATGTTTAGGGTTAATGTCCTGATGTGACATCAGTGTCACAGCGATATTTATCTAATTTGTTTCATAACAATTTGATCAAGAAATGTTTCCACAACAGGTTAAATGTAATCAGAATCAGAAGGGGACATGTACATTTGTTACAGCAGAAAAGAGCCAAAGACAGCTTAATGTTTAACAAAGGACATGTCATGTAAGCATTTTTATTATTGTGTTTTACTTTTAGGCTGTCTGAAGGTATGGACAGCTATCATAGCTACTATACTTCACATTAAGAAAGATGTACAAATGCTTCTGACACGAAGGGCTCTTTAAGAACTCAGATGCTCGATTCCTTTGCTTTGGTAATAGTCTTTATTCATAAAGATCACAAAGCTTTTCAATAGTCTTCTAGGATCTACTAGGACATTTCCAAAGAATCCTTAGGTTCAACTAGGTATTTACAAAGTCTCTGGTAACAGCATGGATATCATGAAGAGACAAGACGAACCAACACAAGACAAAGGGAGAGAAGGACTATATATACACACACACACACATTAGGTAATGAGGCACAGGTGGACCCAATCAGGGGCGGGAACAACAATCAGTCTGACCGGTGACACACAAAGACAGGAAGTGCAGACACCTGGAAAGATAGAGCAGAGTCATGTCACAATAAGACAGATAGACAAACACTAAAACCTTACAGTACCCCCCCTTTTACGGACGACTCCAGACGTCCCTGAAACCTGAGACCGTAGTCTGTCAAAATCCGTGATCAGAGTCTTGTCGACAATGAAGCTGCCCGGGATCCAGCATCTTTCCTCTAGTCCATACCCTACCCAGTCGACCAGGAACTGTCTCCCTCTACCCCGCTTTCTTTCTGACAGTATCTTTTCCACTGTATAGACGATACCTCCGTCGATGACCCGAGGAGGTGGAGGTGGTGTGGAGGAGGGAACCAGTCTACTTTCTAAAACTGGTTTCAGCTTGCTGACATGGAACGTGGGGTGGACCTTGAGAGACTTTGGGAGACATAGGCGAACAGCAACAGGATTAATAACCTTTGAAATGGGAAATGGACCAACGAACCGGGGGGCCAGTTTCCTGGAGGCGACATGAAGAGGAAGGTCCTTGGTGGACAACCACACTCGTTGTCCGACCTTGTATCTAGGAGATGGACGTCGTTTTCGGTCGGCCAAACTCTTCATGCGGGTCGCACTTCTCTGCAGCATCTGGCGAACACCCTTCCATACCCGGCGACAGCGGCGAACCAGAGCATGTGCTGATGGTACGGTAACTTCTTGCTCGAGCTCCGGGAACAATGGAGGCTGGTATCCATGGACACATTGGAAAGGAGAGATTCCGGTGGCTGATGTGGGTAAGGTATTGTGTGCATACTCAACCCAGATCAGATGTTTGCTCCAGGTGGTAGGCTTCTGGGACACCAGGCATCTCAGACATGTCTCCATTTCCTGATTCATCCTCTCCGCTTGGCCGTTTGACTGCGGATGGTATCCGGATGTCAGGCTCACAGTGGCTTGGATCAGGCGACAAAACTCCTTCCAGAAACGTGAAACGAATTGTGGGCCTCGGTCTGAAACGACATCACTAGGGAAACCATGTATTCGAAAAACATGGGACAACATGGCCTGTGCAGTTTCTTTGGCAGTAGGTAATTTGGACATGGGGATGAGATGTACCATCTTGGAAAAACGATCAATGACTGTGAGTACTGTGGTATTACCTGCCGAAGGTGGAAATCCTGTCACAAAGTCCAACGCAATGTGCGACCATGGTCTGTGGGGAATGGGCAGAGGTTGAAGAAGACCTGCCGCAGCTTGACGAGATGTCTTGTTTCTAGCACACACAGGACAAGCTGCCACATACTCTGCAACATCCTTCCACATAGCAGGCCACCAGAATCTGTGTTTCACCATAAAAAGGGTCCTCTTGGTTCCAGGATGACATGAAAGGACAGATGTATGGGCCCAATGAATCACCTGAGAACGAAGTGTCCTAGGAACAAACAGGCGATTCTGAGGACAACCTTTATGGACAGGATTCTCTCCATTAGCCTGTTTTACTTTAGCTTCAATGGGCCAGGTCACACTCCCGATCACCCGGTCTGACCGCAGAATGGGTTCTGGAGTCTTGGGAACTGGCTCCGGATCAAAAACTCTGGAGAGAGCGTCCGGTTTCCCGTTCTTAGAACCAGGTCGATAAGACAGAGTGAAGCTAAATCTGTTAAAGAATAAAGCCCACCTGGCTTGTCTGGAGTTCAAGCGCTTTACCCTCCTGATGTACTGCAAGTTCTTATGATCTGTCCATACCAGGAAATCCTGCTCCGCTCCCTCCAACCAGTGCCGCCACTCCTCCAAAGCAATCTTCACAGCCAAGAGTTCCCGATTTCCCACGTCGTAATTCCTCTCAGCAGAAGATAGCTTACGGGAGAGATAGGCACACGGATGAAGTTTATTGTCCCCCGCTGACATCTGAGACAGTATAGCTCCAACGCCATCGTTAGAGGCGTCTACTTCCACCACAAACTGTCGGTTGCGATCAGGTACAGTCAGGATAGGAGCTGTGGTGAACCTCCTCTTCAGATCCATGAAGGATTTCTCTGCCTGTGGATTCCACACAAACTGAACATGGGGAGAGGTAAGGGAATGGAGAGGAGAGGCAATAGCACTGAAATTGCGTATGAAACGTCTGTAAAAGTTAGCAAACCCCAAGAATTGCTGAACTTTCTTTCTGGAGTTTGGCGTAGGCCAATTTGCCACATCACTGACCTTTGCTGGGTCCATTTCCATCTTGTTAGGGAAAATCACAAAGCCCAAAAATGATACTGAGTTGACATGAAACTCACATTTTTCGGCTTTCACAAACAAATGATTAGCCAGGAGTCTTTGAAGAACAAGATGAACATGGTTGACATGAGTATTCTCATCTGGAGAAAAGATGAGAATATCATCGAGGTACACAAAACAGAAAACATTCAGGAAATCTCTTAACACATCGTTAATGAGAGCTTGGAAAACAGCAGGTGCATTACAAAGTCCAAAAGGCATCACCAAATATTCGTAATGTCCCGTAGGTGTATTGAAACCTGTTTTCCACTCATCCCCCTCCCGGATGCGCACAAGGTGATAAGCATTCCTTAGGTCAAGCTTGGTAAATATCTTAGCTCCCTGTAATAGTTCAAATGCCGTAGAGATGAGTGGAAGGGGATATCTGTTCTTGACCGTGATCTGATTTAGCGGACTATAATCAATACAGGGCCTCAATGTCCCGTCCTTTTTTCCCACAAAAAAGAAACCTGCCGCTGCTGGGGATGAAGATGTCCGAATCAACCCAGTCTTGAGTGAAGAATCGATATATGCCTTCATGGCCTCCCTTTCTGGCCCAGAAAGAGAGTACAGCCGTCCCTTGGGAATAGTAGAGCCCGACAGAAGTTCTATGGGACAATCGTACGGTCTATGGGGAGGCAATGAAGTAGCTCGTGTTTTGTTAAACACCTCCTTAATGTCTGAATAGCAACCAGGAACTTTAGACAAGTCAGGAAAGTCAGAAGGTTTAGAACAAATGTCACTGCTATTACCTGACCCCTGCTTAAAGTTACTAGGTCTGCTACTCAACCCTGTTTCACTGGTTAAACATGAACGAGAGCACTCAACCCCCCACCCTTTCACCTTTCCTGTCTGCCAGTCAACGTGAGGGTTGTGTTTAACATGCCATGGGTACCCCAAAATGAGAGGATGTTGAGCAGAGTTAAATAAGTGAAAACTAATTTGCTCTCGATGTTCCTGATCTACGACTAATACCATGGGCTCAGTGCGATGAGTAACTGTACATAAAAGGCGGCCGTCCAAAGCACTAGCCTCTAAGGGCTGATCTAAAAGTACAACCTTTAAATTCAAACTCTTAGCCAGCTCCCAGTCTAACAAACTCTCATCAGCCCCAGAATCGACTAATGCATCCTGAGTCACAGTCTTATCCCCAAGCTTGATTCGTACCTGCATTAATTTTCTGACTGGAGAGTCGAAGGAAGTCACTCGGCTCACCAGCGTCTTCCTTCCTGCTGATGAGCCTGATCTTTTGCCGAACAGGCTGCCGAAACATGACCCTGCTGGCCGCAGTAGAAGCACCGCCGCTCCCGTAGACGGCGCTGACGCTCCTCCGGCGTGAGTTTGGCTCTTCCGAGCTGCATCTGTTCCTCCGCGGCGATAGGAGGCGCTGGTCGCTCTGGAGATGAAGTCTGGGAATTCCTCTGCCAAGTGTAGTATTCCCTCGGTAACTCCCGTCTGAAAGGTGGAGTGGATACTGCATTCCTTCCCTTTTCCCGCTGTCTATCAGCTAGACGTTGATCAACCCGGATAGCCATGGCGATGAGCGAGTCCAAATCTTCAGGCAGCTGTAATGGAGCTAACTGATCCTTTATGGGATCCGCTAACCCATGCAGGAAAGCATCAAAGAGAGCCGCCGAGTTCCACCCACTCTCCGCTGCCAGAGTACGGAAATCAATTGCGTAATCCGCCACTCTCCTCTGCCGCTGTTTAATGTTCACCAGGGCTCTCGCTGACTCTCTCCCGGGTGATATCTGATCAAAGATCTTGCTCATGGTATCCAAGAACAGTTCCAATGACTGACAAACAGGCGAGCACCGGGACCACTCCGCTGTTGCCCAGGCTTCCGCTCTACCCGTCAGATGAGAGACAATAAAAGCTACTTTAGCTTGATCGGTGGGAAATGCTGCGGGCTGGTGTTTGAAGTGGAGATCGCACTGTACCAGGAAGGGACGACAGTTTCCAGAGTCTCCGGAGAATCTCTCCGGCGAAGCGAGACGGATCGTAGGTGACTGCATGGGTACTTGAACGGGGATATCAGCAGACCCGACCCCCGCTGAACCGGAAAACTCTGCCGCAGGAACACCAGGGTTTGCCACGAGGTGAGTCAGTATGTCCCGCATCTTTTCAGCCAGAAGATTTATTTCTGTCGTCACCGTAACTTGAAAGTTGTCTTGACGAGCATGTAAATCCTGGACCCCTTGGTTGATTGCTGACAGCTGTCCCTCATGTTGATGAAGGCGTGTACCCTGCGCCTGCAGGGCCGTTCTGACTGTAGTGGAATCGGCTGAGTCCATCTTGTTTGGTTGGTTGGTTCTGACACGAAGGGCTCTTTAAGAACTCAGATGCTCGATTCCTTTGCTTTGGTAATAGTCTTTATTCATAAAGATCACAAAGCTTTTCAATAGTCTTCTAGGATCTACTAGGACATTTCCAAAGAATCCTTAGGTTCAACTAGGTATTTACAAAGTCTCTGGTAACAGCATGGATATCATGAAGAGACAAGACGAACCAACACAAGACAAAGGGAGAGAAGGACTATATATACACACACACACACATTAGGTAATGAGGCACAGGTGGACCCAATCAGGGGCGGGAACAACAATCAGTCTGACCGGTGACACACAAAGACAGGAAGTGCAGACACCTGGAAAGATAGAGCAGAGTCATGTCACAATAAGACAGATAGACAAACACTAAAACCTTACAGCTACTGTATTGTATTGAACTTGTTCCCCGCTGGACTTACTTTTCTGTGGTTTACGTTACTGTGACATATCAGTATTAGCCACGGAAGATAGTTTGTGTGTTTCATTCCTATGTATCAAGGTTATTTTCATGTATGTAATTGTTTTTCCTGCACAGTGTAGAGTCTTGTTGTGATGAGAGGGATACAGGTATTTCATAAAAAAACTTGCTCGCTGGAGAATAGCTACAGAATTGATATCACAATTTAATCGGAGCTGATCACAACTTGTCATGAGTGATCCAGTCATCTCGATGAGCGTTCGGGCTGTGAATAAACAACTTGTGTTTTACTTTTAGGCTGTCTGAAGGTATGGACAGCTATGAAAGCTGCTATACATCACATTAAGAACGATGTACAAATGAAAGTCGGACACAAATATATAATTTAAATGATTTATTCAAGTTTGCAATGTTTTGAACAGGCATCCACACAGTCACCTACTTTTTAATTTCCGATACCTCCCTGTAAGCGTCACAATATCGACCTCACACCCACAACCTCACATACGAATACTGAATGTGCATCAAAGTGATCGTAGGAAGGCAGATATAGCAAAAGATGAACGTACACCACAAACGAGGCGATCGACATGTTTATTTCCTGGTAAAGCAACAATGGGTCCTCAATGTACACGCCCCGGATTCCTATGACGAAAATAATAGAATGTCGCCAGTTGTCATGACTCAAGTTATACTGCAACAGCGGCACTTCTTACTGAGTACCGGCAAGGTGCCGGCCGGCGGCAGAAAATGCTGTGCCTGTGTTAGAAATGTTGTCTGACGGGGAGCCTTCTCTGGTCGAGCCTCCTGCTCCAAGTTCTGCATCCCATAAACCACTGTCTGGATTCCCCTGTGTCCTCCCTGGCAGCTCCATTGATTCCCTCTCTCCTTTCCTGCTGAAAGATGGTGAGTGTACTCAGGGACGAGGAGTCATTTAACCAGCCGCCAGTAGGAGTCAGGCTTTACTTTCTTTTATATCCATAAAGAAAAAGTAAATCTGTTTACAGTTCAGTTTCATATGGATGTTGAGAGGTATCCATAGATCTCTTAATTTTGCTCTCAAAGTGCACCAGATTGATGCATTTAACTTCAATATTGAAAACAAAATCTTCCCAGGGGAGCATGCCCCCGGACCCCCCTAGAGGGTATCAGCTCCACTCCCCACTTATAAAAATAGCACTTTACCACTGCACCCCCTCTAATCTCAGATGCACCCAGTCATTTTGTTTAAGTACAGTGAGCCTTTCTAAAATATACAGTAAAGAGACAAACCCACCAGCATTAGGATATACTATGACTTTGAGCCAAATACTTGTTTTTGGGCTGTATAAATAAATTGACTTGAAACAGTTGCTGATTTAGAGTACTGGCACCTTTTTTATTCCAATTCAAGCACTGTGTAACACCCGGAACATGTGGGCGGGACTAAGGACAATGACAGACTACAAAGGAGCAGCGGGGGGTGCTGCGGGAGTGTCTGCGTGCGCATCTCTCCCAGATGAGCTGAACAGCTTTTTTGCACGCTTTGAGAGCAGCCAGGCTGGGGGTGCAGAGAAGGATCAGGAGCCAGAGCCCTGCCCTTTTGTTTTAAACAGGGCAGATGTGTGTAAATCCTTTACAAGGGTTAACCCACACAAGGCTCCTGGACCTGATGGCATCCCTGGCCGTGTTCTCAGGGTGTGTGCAGTTCAGCTGGCAGAGGTGTTCACAGACATCTTCAACAGGTCCCTGTTGCAGTCTGTAGTCCCCACATGCTTCAAACACTCCACCATCGTTCCTGTCCCCAAAAAGTCAATAATCACCAGCCTCAACGACTACCGCCCAGTAGCACTCACCTCCATCATAATGAAGTGCTTTGAGCGGTTAGTCAAAACCTTCATCACCTCCTCCCTCCCTGACTCTCTGGACCCCCTGCAGTTTGCCTACAGAGCAAACAGGTCCACAGACGACGCCATAGCCCTCACCCTCCACACTGCCCTCTCACACCTGGACCCGAAGAACAGGAACACATATGTGAGAATGCTGTTCATTGATTACAGTTCAGCCTTCAATACCATTGTGCCCTCCAAGCTGGCCATCAAGCTCAGAGACCTCGGGCTCAACAGCGCCCTCTGTGACTGGATCCTGAACTTCCTGACGGGCAGACCCCAGGCATCCTCCACCCTGATCCTCAACACCGGAGCCCCCCAAGGCTGCGTGCTCAGCCCTCTCCTCTACTCCCTGTTCACTCATGACTGCGTGGCCACACACAGCTCCAACACCATCGTGAAGTTTGCTGACGACACGACCGTCATCGCCAGATCACAGACGGCGATGAGACGGCGTACAGAGAGGAGGTCGAAAACCTGACATCTTGGTGCCACGATAACAACCTCCATCTCAACGTCAGCAAAACCAAGGAGCTGATTGTGGATTACAGGAAGCAGCAGGGAGAGGGACACGCCCCCATCGCCATCAATGGGACTACGGTGGAGAGAGTCAGCAGCTTCAGGTTCCTCGGTGTCCACATCACTGAGGACCTGACATGGACTCATCACTGAGGACCTGACATGGACACTTCACACAAACACCATCACCAAAAGAGCTCGACAGCGGCTCTTCTTCCTCCGCAGGCTGAGGAGGTTCAACATGGACTCCAGGATACTCTGCAACTTCTACAGGTGCACCATAGAGAGTATCCTGACTGGCTGCATCACGGCCTGGTACGGCAGCTGCACCGACCTCAACCGTAAGGCTTTACAGAGGGTGGTGAAAACTGCACAGAACATCACCAGGACGGAGCTGCCATCCATGGAGGACCTTTACTCCCAGCGGCTCAGGAAGAAAGCCCTCAGGATTATAAAAGACCCCCATCACCCCAGCCACAAACTGTTCTGTCTGCTGCCGTCTGGCAGGCGGTACCGCAGCATCCGGACTAAAACCACCAGACTCAGAGACAGCTTCATCCCACAGGCCATAAGACTATTAAACACCTGAACTGTTGAAGCAACATCCATAACATTCATCTGCTACTCAAGGTTCAAGTTCAAGGTTCTTTATTGTCAATCTGACATAGCTACAGAGTAATTATGTAGTTGAAAATCTTATGTCACAGGCTTCTCCAACAATGCAACATAATAACATAATAACAATAAGAGCAAGAGCAATACAAAAAGAAAAATAGTTCTAAAATAAAGTGATGATGTGGAATAGTGCAGTACGAGTCTATATACAAGTTATTGGAATGATATATATATATTAGGTATTAGATACATACTACTGAGTAGCAGAAGAATGTTTTGAAGTTGTTTCAACAGTTCAATTTTTTAACAGTCTCACTGCCCGCGGGAAGAAACTGTCTCCGAATCTTCTTGTCCTTGCCAGGATGCTGCGGTAACGTCTGCCAGACGGCAACAGAAAGAACAGTTTGTGGCTGGGGTGATGGGGGTCTTTGATAATCCGTAGTGATTTCTTCCTGAGCCGCTGGGAGTAGAGGTCCTCCATGGATGGCAGCTCCGTCCTGGTGATGTGCTGTGCAATTTTCACCACCCTCTGTAAAGCCTTACGATCGAGGTCGGTGCAGCTGCCGTACCAGGCCGTCATGCTGCCAGTCAGGATACTCTCTATGGTGCACCTGTAGAAGGTCAGGATCCTCTCTATGGTGCACCTGTAGAAGGTCAGGATGCTCTCTATCGTGCACCTGTAGAAGGTCAGGATCCTCTCTATGGTGCACCTGTAGAAGGTCAGGATGCTCTCTATGGTGCACCTGTAGAAGGTCAGGATACTCTCTATGGTGCACCTGTAGAAGTTGCAGAGTATCCTGGAATCCATTTTGAACCTCCTCAACCTGCGGAGGAAGAAGAGCCGCTGTCGAGCTTTCTTGGTGATGGTGGTGGTGTGAAGAGACCATGTCAGGTCCTCAGTGATGTGGACCCCAAGGAACCTGAAGCTGCTGACTCTCTCCACCGTAGTCCCATTGATGGCGATGGGGGCGTGTCCCTCTCTCTGCTGCTTCCTGTAATCCACAATCAGCTCCTTGGTTTTGCTGACGTTGAGATGGAGGTTGTTATCCTGGCACCAAGATGTCAGGTTTTCAACCTCCTCTCTGTACGCCGTCTCGTCATCGTCTGTAATTATTTATCTATTTATCTAATATATCATTCCAATAGCTTGCATATAGAGTCTTATTTCACTATTTCACTTTTTTTAAACTATTTTTCTTTTTGTATTTACTTTTTAATATTTACCTGCACTATATTTTTCTGTTTATCTGTATTATTGTGTTGCACTGTTGGAGGAGCCTGTGACCTAAGATTTTCATTGACATAACTACACTGTAGCTATGTTCGTATGACAAATAAAGAACCTTGAACCTTGAACTATTAGGATAACATTTTCTGATCTTAAGCTAGCAATTAGTAATGAAGTAAACTGTTCACCAAACAAAAGGTCTTGTTTTCCGTTGTCACATACACACACATTAGTTAAATACACATATTCACAGTGTTCATGACGCAGATATGATAGAGCTAGACTAGTTTTCAGCGGTTTACCGTGTTCTGCTAAGCTAGGCTAACACATTGCAAAGCTAACATTGTGATGTATTCCTCTGATTTATCGTTACTCTCTGTAAGATCAGCAGACTGATGAACATGTTGATGTGGTTTTTTTTATAAATGGAGTGAATCCTAAGGTCTGTTCTGGGCACTGGGGTTATGATATTTAAATCAGCAGTATTTAAGAATAGGTTTCTGTGGTGGAACTAAATACCACCATCCCATTCGAGTGTTTGCACTTTACCTGAGTATTTTAAATGTTATGCAATTGTATAATAGTAACTCACAACAGAGGAACATATTGTGCGTTTTACATCACTGCATTGTCTTTTATCTGAGAGATTAGATTCAGAAAACCATGAATCACCAGATCTGTTTGTTTCGAATGTTTGTGATGAAGTGTTCCTCTATGTGTTAAAAAAAAAGATCCTCTTTCTGAAGCTCAATTAACTTCAAAAAGCCTCTTGGATCAGATGGTAATGCATTGTCACAAAGCTGAAAACAAGACTGTTTTTAAAGAAATGAGCTAAAATGATCACAACATTACAACATTACAGCAGTCATATGCAACACACACATTCTTGGAGCCGAAATATACCAAAAATCATGTTTAAAATTGTAAAACACATTCAGGGAGTATTTCATTGCACAATATTTTAATGCTTTGAGCTCTAAAATATTTGTTTATATTCATGTGTGTAACTAAAAACATAAATCCTGAGAAGAGTGAACCAGTAAATGTTTTTTTCATTTTTGCTTTAAAATGGTGAATGGTGAATTTTCCGTGGCATTAATAAAGTGACTTATAATTGACAGCTGCTGCTCTTGATCCACTTTTTGATTTCACTCTGAAACTGCAACGTCAGCCAGACAAGGACCTGATATTTAGAGACAGAGAGAGGAAAGAGGGTAATGTCAGCGCTCAGGAAGAGAGAGGAGTCCTCATTGTTCTGACTGACACTTTCTGTGTGTGTGTGTGTGTGTGTGTGTGTGTGTGTGTGTGTGTGTGTGTGTGTGTGTGTGTGTGTGTGTGTGTGTGTGTGTGTGTGTGTGTGTGTGTGTGTGTGTGTGTGTGTGTGTGTGTGTGTGTGTGTGTGTGTGTGTGTGTGTGTGTGTGTGTGTGTGTGTGTGTGTGTGTGTGTGTGTAGGGGGCAGAGACCAGGAAGCGTTCTCCCACTCTCAGCAGTCAGTTTAAGAGATCTCTGGAGCTGCTGATGAGGACTCTGAGCGTCTGTCAGCCATTCTTCGTTCGCTGCATCAAACCCAACGAGTACAAGAAGCCCATGGTGAGTATCTGTGGATGGAAATAACATGCAAGAGAATATGACGGAACAGATTGGCTTTTAAGGGTTTTAGTTTGCTGTATTAGAATTAAAATCATTGTTTGATTGTTATGTGGTAGAGAATGTTAACACATTAGGAATAATAAGAACTTAATGTACAGTGATAACTCCGCTACAGAGTCAGAATCCAGCCGTTATGAAGAAGTCAGATATTTGAGTAATCAATTCAAGTCATACAACCAACTAACAGTGACAGAATTAAGATTTAAAACATGTTCAACTCTATTATGTCTGTGTGTGGGTGTGGGTGTGGGTGTGTGTGTGGGTGTGTGTGTGTGTGTGTGTGTGTGTGGGTGTGTGTCTGTGTGTGTGTGTGGGTGTGTGTGCGTGTAGTTGTTTGACAGGGAGCTGTGTGTGCGTCAGCTGAGGTACTCTGGTATGATGGAGACCATTCGTATCCGCCGTGCAGGATATCCTATACGCTACACCTTCGTGGAGTTTGTCGACCGTTACCGGGTGCTCATGCCCGGAGTCAAACCAGCCTACAAACAGGTAGACTACTACAGGGGTGTGTGTGTGTGTGTGTGTGTGTGTGTGTGTGTGTGTGTGTGTGTGTGTGTGTGTGTGTGTGTGTGTGTGTGTGTGTGTGTGTGTGTGTGTGTGTGTGTGTGTGTGTGTGTGTGTGTGTGTGTGTGTGTGTGTGTGTGTGTGTGTGTGTGTGTGTGTGTTATTTAATTTGCTGAAGGCTTGTCATTTAATTGTTTAAGGTACTTTCACTCCACAAACCATTCTAAAAGTGGGGTCATCTCATTTTAGAGGACCAGACAGGATGCGTTCACATCATCAGATGTTCTTTTTGAATGGAGAGAGCACTAACACCTGTTCACTTCCATTCTATGTGAGCAATAAGGGGTGAAGAAACCTACAAATTCACATCTGTCTCAGCAGTCGATGGTCACTGGATGGCTTTTCACAGTTGTGACTGTGAACCAACACCAACTCCTCCAGAGACTGTCGAATTTTGAGTTGTTTTCAGCACGACATATTAGATACATATTTGAATGCGGATGAGAAAATACATAGAGAAAACACATTCAAAGTTTGACTGCAGAAACCGACCTTATCATATCTAAAGCTGCCAAAACTGAATCCTGTCACAGATGATGAGCTCCAAAGGACTGAAACCTTCTGTAAGCAGCGTCGTCTTATATTCAGGTCAACACAGACGTACCAATTAGAATCCAGAATTATTCAATCGGTTTGAAAAACTGAGGCCAAATCAGCCAGAAAAAGGAGAGAGAGAGAGATGGTGTGTGTGTGTTGTGTGTGTCTGTGTGTGTGAGAGAGTGTTTGTGTGTGTCTCCTAATACAGTGTTTTGGAAAGTCTGGAACACATCAGATTACACCCCATGTGTGACACTGTGTTGGGTCAACATGCTTTTTTCCTACAATCCCAACAGCACTCTGTTTCCCTTGGACCCCAACATGTTTCCTCCCTCTGCTGCTGCTGTGTGTGTGTGTGTGTGTGTGTGTGTGTGTGTGTGTGTGTGTGTGTGTGTGTGTGTGTGTGTGCGTGCGTGCGTGCGTGCGTGCGTGTGTGCGTGCTTATAAAAAATCGAATTCAGTTAATAAGTCAAAAGTTTTTTTTATTGTCATTATTATTTCTCTTATAGAGATACATTTGCCCTCTGATTATTATAAGGTTGTGGGTCCTCTGGTTTGCCTTTAAATGGGGGATAAATACTTATTCCTTTTTGTATTATTATTTGAGGTTAACAGTGCATATCTTCAGTGCTTGATTAATATTGTGCTTTAGTGAGTAATTGTTAGCATGCTGGCGTTTGCCTTCAGCTCTCAGCCTCACACAGCTTGTAGCTGAGCAGGGGTGTGTTCAGTGTGTCCAACATGTCCTCTGTGTGGGCCCTCAGGAGGACCTGCGGGGGACGTGTCAGAGGATCGCGGAGGCTGTGCTGGGCAGAGACGATGACTGGCAGATGGGAAAGACCAAGATCTTCCTCAAGGTACTGTTGCAGTGGCTCTACTCATCACAGTCATATGGTGAACAACACCTGTTTGATTATCTTTTATAAATATTGTCTATTAATCTTTTTAATCAGGTGTTTGACAACAATTCTGCTTTTTAGACTTCACATGAAAATACAGATTGCATCATATTTTAGTGGAAGGTACAAGAAAATCCAAACTGACCTTAAATTAAAAAAGAAAATATGCAAGTATGGTCATCAACACAGTTGTATATGTTCGTCAACCTTCATCTGTCCATCCATCTGTTCTTCGTGAGATGAAGATCAGCTTATAGATTTTGGATTTCTGAGGTCAAATTAAGATGAACGTCATACTGGCAATTTAACTCCAGTGGGGTCTCTTCTTACTCATATTCTCTCACTCCTGTTACCTGAATTGCTATCAACTTTCCAATAAAGTTGAAAATACCATTAATAACCTTTTAGGATAAAATGATATATCCAATGAAAGTAGCAAATAAGAAGAGGATTCAACAAGGTCAGCAACAATACTCATGCTGGCTGTGGCATTTAAACCACGCTCAGGGTGTAATGGGGGCTTGATGTGTGCCAAGAGAATATTCCTCACTACTTTACACCAGCAGAGTGACATGATGCAGCATGAATCCTTGGATATCTGTTGTGAGTTTTGGTAGACCAGGGAGTTTTGTCAGACCAGGAGATGTCTTTCCATCTGAAACTCCCCCTGTTTGGTTATCCTGTTCCCTCTGTACCCTCAGTCTGCATCCATAGTGTGAAACCAAAGTGACCTGTACACACAGGCTGCCCCTCTGCTGGGAATAAAGTGAGGCTCTGCTGTCAGAGTTCCCACTTCACATGCCTGCTGACGGAAGCACTGTGTTTCTGTGTGTGTGTGTGTGTGTGTGTGTGTGTGTGTGTGTGTGTGTGTGTGTGTGTGTGTGTGTGTGTGTGTGTGTGTGTGTTTCTGTGGGTGTGTGTGTTTCTGTGGGTGTGTGTGTTTCTGTGGGTGTGTTTCTGTAGCTCATTGATGGGTTTTTGGACAACAATAGTGGGATCAGGCATATACAGTTAGTATTTAGTTCAGTAACAATACTCCTTAGTTAATGCAAGACAGAAGAGGTTGAGAAAATAACTGTGTGTTTCTAAATTCGGTGTGTTGGGTTCACACCCCGTCAGGACAGATGTAGTCCAGAGGCTTAAAGTCATTGCCAGGGCAGTACTGTTTGCTGGTTGCCGTGAACACACAACACACTGTCACTTTTCCCCCAGAGGTTAAATAAAAACATCAGCTGATGATGGTTTAGGCTCAGCAGTTTGTTTTCACAGTGTGTCTCCTGCATTCACATTTTAACAGACATGTCCAGTATGACAATGCAGCACAGCTTTCCCTGGAGAAAACAATGCGAGAGAGAGTTTCAGATATTTACTGTTTTTATAAAAGTTATAATTACACTTGTGTAATTTATACAATAAAAAGGAATATTGTTGAACAGTGTGAACCTATGGCAAACAAGTTATTGGAGACATTACAGCCCCAGTTTGAGTTGATAAGTCATGTGTATTTTCACACAAACCCATTAGATTTCTGGCTATCTCTACCAGGTCTTACTGCTTGGCTGGACAGGAAGCAGAACAGGAAGTAGAAAGTGCAGGGGGGTGAAGGCAGGGCAGTACCCACACTTCCTCTGACAGGACGGATGGACAGATCACAGGACGAAGAGATAGAAGCAGTTTATGTTCTTTTAGGCGTCCTGTTAGCAAACTGGAAAGCTGTCACATTAAAGCATGTTCAGCATGTCCTGACTTCAGAATCACAATTCACTTCCATCACATATTCACAGACTCTGTCCAGACTGAAATGTTGGCAGCTATTAGAAGGGTTACTATGACATTTATGTAAAGGAATGCGCCTTGATATTGGGGGTAAAACAAGTATAATCTGATACATCCCTTTATAGCAGGCATGGGCAAACTAAGGCCCGTTGGGCTTTTTAATCCGGCCTGCCAAATATTGGTCCAAAATTGTCCAAATTATAGTAAAGACCGCATTCATTTGGCCTTTTTCCTGCAATACCCGGCATTTCAGTTGATCCCACTAGATGGCGCACTCTAGACACAATTGACCTTTGCTGGAGTCTGGTCTATTCAGCTGGCCCCACTCGGCAACCCGCCAAGATCTAAGAACCAAATACGTCACGCTTACATTGGAGGAGGTCGAGATTAACCTGAGCAATAACAGTTCATGGCGAGTACAGCGAATACAAGTTGTAACAAGCAGTAGCGCTGAGCAAAGGGACTAGAACGCGACCACACACTTATAAAAAACACTTATATAAAGTCAGGCAACACTAACCAGGCTTAGTGTGATTCTGTTTATTTGAACTTACTTTAATGACCATCCGTTCACTGTTATTGACCATTGTGAAGAGGCAGACGTTTTCCTGTTGTTTTGTATTATTGCAGCTATCGGGTGGAATCAATACATGGGCTACATGTGACCATCATCATCATCAAGTAAAATCATGACGAAAACTACGCCGGTAAAATATGCGTGTAGAAAACGGCTTATGCCACAATATGATAGCAACAAGTAGTCAAGATAGTCTGATTAGCTTCGGTTGCTATGCTAACATCACCTGTAGAATGCCAGAGAAACTTTCATAACAGCGTTGTGATGCCAAACAGCTTTCAGACTGAAACACATTCACTGATGGGGATGGGGGATATTTATCAGCTGCTTGTGTGACAGTCGGACAGTGAAGACTTTCCAGCGGCCGCTGCCGTGAGTTAACGGTAGACTAAACTCCGGTGGACGGGCAGTGCTGCAGCGGGCGGTAATGCCGCTGAACCACATTAATAAACAATGCACGACTACGGCACTCTGGAGAAAGGTATAAGGTTGGAGAAGTAGTTCTTTCATTTAATCTGGCTTTGTATGATTAAAAAGTACCCGACGCAGTCCTCTATTGATGTTGTTGTGAGCGGTGTTGCGGAGAAACTCAGCGACGTAAAAGGCCGTGTGGGTAATAAGAAGGCACGTCAACGGTTACGTCATGACGCAATGACGCAATAATTCACCTTTGAACCTGCATCTGTAACAATGAGTGGACCAAAGAAAAGAAAAGTCGACAATGTTAATGAGGAGTGGACAGCTAAATATTTTTTCACCGAAGTGCGATATAAGGCTGTATGTCTTATTTGCCAAGAAACCGTTGCAGTTTTCAAAGAATACAATATCAGCCGCCACTTTTCCACCATCTGCTACTGGCCCGGCCCGTCTGTCAAATTTTAAAACTCATAGTGGCCCCGAGCCAAAAAGTTTGCCCACCCCTGCTTTATAGCCTACATTGAGTTTTGAGTTACACCCAGTATTTAACACAAATTATAATTTATTTGTTATTCTCTAAACGTTTGCACAAAGTTGCACATTAAATTACATTTTTAATATTTGAGTGTTGGTGACAAATCAAAAATACTGTTAACAGTTTTGTGTGTTTAAAATAATGAGTCCATACAAACGTGTGACAGCACGTATCTTCAATACTGGATTTTATGTTTCTGACGGAGACCTGGGTCCACGCTGGCGAGTATACACCGTTCTCTGAACTTCTTCCTCCTGACTGTACATTCTTCAGCTCCCCCCGTGCCACTGGCCATGGTGGGGGCATAGCATCAGTGTTTAGAGCTAGCCTCCAATGCCGATTGCTTCACCCTGTAACTAGCTACGCTAGCTTTGAGTTGCAGCTTTTTGAACTGAACCCGGCCTCGCCTGTGCTCTGCGCAGTCGTGTATCGTCCGCCAAAGTGCAATAAGGATTTCATAAATGACTTTTCTGACTTTCTGTCCGGGATCATGGTGAAATATGATCGTGTTTTGATCTCCGGAGACTTCAATGTCCATGTGTGTTGCGCGTCCAAACCTCTGGTTAGGGACTTTTTAAATCTCCTTGATTCCTTTGGTCTCGTTCAGTCCGTGGCTGGCCCAACACACGAAAAAGGACACACTTTGGACTTAGTATTATCGTTTGGACTGTCTGTATCTGTGGATGAAATATGTGCAGCAACGCGTATCTCAGACCATTTACCGGTTCTGTTTACAACCTCCATCCCTTCCGCTGGAGTCGAATCACATGCCCCTGCGCGTCGTCTGCGTTCGATTAACCCCTTGACTGCCTCACAGTTCTCTGATGTTTTTAATGCTTCTCCGATCTGTAAATTAGATGTGAACTGTGCTCTTAGTGCTGATGAGCTTATCTCCATGTTTGACTCGACATGCACACTAATACTGGATTCTGTTGCTCCTTTTACGCTTAGACGCACCAAAGTTCTCTCAGAGCCGTGGCTCAATGACTGTACTGGTACTCTCAGACGCGCTTGCAGGCGTGCAGAGAGAAAATGGAAAAAGGATAAACTCCATGTCTCCCTAGAAATCCTTCGTGCTTGCCTTTCTGACTACCAGACGGCAGTCAAAGCAGCCAAAACAGAGCACATTTCTCTGTTCATCTCCAAAAACAGCCATAAACCTCAGGTTCTTTTTAATGTCCTCAACTCGATCATTAATCCCTGTGATGTTTCTTCTATTGTGCCATCGACTACTCTCTGTGATAAGTTTCTTACATTTTTTATTGAAAAAGTATCTGCACTTAGGCTAGCCCATACTAATGCTACCCGCTTTAAATAAGACTATTGGCCAAGACCAAGTCGTTTTTATCTTTTAAAGACCTAGAAAGGGTTATTAACGCCTTTGTTACCACAAGGTTGGATTACTGCAACGCTCTGTATGTGGGTATGGACCAGGCATCAATTAGACGCCTGCAGCTAGTGCAGAACGCAGCTGCGCGTCTTCTCACTGGCCACAAAAAGCGCGACCACATCACCCCAATTCTGGCCTCACTGCACTGGCTTCCAGTTAGGTTCAGAATTGATTTTAAACTCCTTTTATTTGTTTTTAAAGCCCTAAATGGGCTGGCTCTGGCCTATATAGCTGAACTCCTCCAGCGCTACACCCCAGCCAGAGCTTTAAGGTCTGCTGACCAGCTACTGCTGGTAGTGCCCAAGACCAGGCTCAAAACCCGAGGGCACCGAGCCTTCGCAGCAGCTGGCCCTAGGCTCTGGAACACTCTGCCCCTCCATGTGAGGTCGGTCCAGACCCTAGGGGTTTTTAAATCTACACTAAAAACTCACTTCTTCTCCCTGGCCTTCTAGTCAGAGCGGAGCACGACTCATGACATTTCCCTGTGTTTGATTTTTATATTTTTGCTGTTGTAATTTATTGTCTTCTGTTTGCGATTGTAGTAATGTGTTATTTATTATTTGCATGTACAGCACTTTGGCTCGACCAAAAATCGTTTTAAAATGTGCTTTATAAATAAAACCTGATTTGATTTGATTTGATTAATGGGAAACCATTAATCAAACAAATAAATAGTTTTTGATAATGGATGATCATCCCTGTACAGTTTTCTGTACAATAAGTACATCCAGAAACAACTCAAAAAAATATGTTGTGTTTGTGACAACCTCAACTTAAGGACCCAGAGCAGCAGAGGGTGCGTTTTGTTGTTGTTTCTCTTTATTAGCTCTCTCTCTTTGTGTAGGATCACCACGACATGCTGCTGGAGATCGAGAGAGACAAAGCCATTACAGACAAGGTCATCCTCATCCAGAAGGTGGTTCGAGGATTCAAGGACAGGTAGGTCTTCAGAACCAGTCCTTCCATGAAACTGGAAATTGACCCATCCAGATGTGTCACTCTCCAAAACCACTGAACAGCTTTTGATTCATAGTTGGTGATAAACTGTTGACATCTCAAGATTCAAACAAAAGTCATTTCCGATCTGTAACTTCCTTTCATCAGATCTAACTTCCTGAAGATGAAGAAGTCAGCTGTGTTGATCCAGAAGACATGGAGAGGGTATCAGTGCAGGAAGAACTATGGAGCTGTGAGAGCCTCTCTGTTATTGCACACACACACAACCAATCACATATTACAAAAGTGTAAACAGAAGTAGAGTTGAGCATTCAGGTCAACGTCCTGCTCGTCATTACATCATGATGATTGTGATGCAAATCAATCTTTCTTCTTCTCTTGTCTCTGTTTCTGCAGATGCGAGCAGGCTTCTCCCGCCTCCAGGCTCTGGTTCGTTCCAGGAAGTTGTGTGCGTCGTATCACGTGGCCCGCCAGCGAATCACAGGCTTCCAGGGGCGCTGTCGCGGCTTTTTGGTGCGCCGGGCGTTCAGGCACCGGCTGTGGGCCGTCATCACCATCCAGGCCCACACCAGAGGCATGATCGCACGCCGGCTCTACAGGAGGCTGAAGGGAGAGGTGAGCACACGCACATTCACATAGGATTGGAAATAAGTACATTTACCCAAGTACTGCACTAATGAACCATTTTAAAGTGGTGCAGTATTTTTGAAATACCTGCCTGCTCCACACAGAAGCTAGCAGTCTGCTGGATGAACCAACTCACAGTCAGTTTGAGAACATGCCCATTACTGAATCCTGAACATTTGATCTTGTTGTTTCTAATCTGACAGTAGCTAAGAGTTATGTGAATCTTTAGTGAGATTATAAATCAGTCCTTTATTACTAATTTGTGCAATTCTTCAAGGTATTTGTTAACTCATTTCCTACCGTTTACTTATATTTTTCTCTAATCAGGGGTTTTTGTGTTCAAGTGATTACTTCATTCTTTCCCTGAAGTGATTGTTCTCATCATCACTCCATTTGACCCTGTCCCCCCAACATTCTTGGCTGGATTGGCTTCAGTTTCATTCTAATGTTGGACTGAGATGTCAACAGAACAAGCAGCTTGAGTCTGTGTTGGTGGTTGACTAGTCGTTCTTTCAAACAGTGTTTTGTCCCTTCGCCTTCAGTACCGCAGGCGTCTGGAGGCAGAGAAGATGCGTCTGGCGGAAGAGACCAAACTAAGGAACCAGATGTCTGCGAAGAGAGCGAAGGCCGAAGCTGAGCGCAAACACCAGGTGGGAGTTCAACCCAGATCGCCCTTCTGTTTATTTATCGTCTGAGAACAAGCTGTAATGCCTTTTGTTTGGTAGTGCAGGATATGTTTCTTTGTAGAATATTCTACAGGTCTTAGAAACCAGGTTACCAATCAATGGGATCAGACATGGCTATTTTAATTGATGTGCTGGTGATTCCTGCTTCTTCTTATCTTCTACCATCTGTCTTATGACTTCACCAGGAGCGCCTGGCCCAGCTGGCCACAGAGGACGCAGAGCGGGAGAAGAAGGAGAAGGAGGAGGCTCGCAGGAAGAAGGAGATGGTGGAGCAGATGGAGAAGGCCCGTCTGGAGCCCGTCAACGACTCTGACATGGTGGACAAAATGTTCGGCTTCCTGGGGACCACCGCCTCTTTCCCCGGACAGGAGGGACAAGCCCCCGTCGGCTTTGAGGTGAACAGACACACTTTCCTCTCCCTCTGCAAAATGAAAACAACTGTTCTCCCTTAGATCTTAGATTCTATAAATTGCATTGTGATTTTGCTGACAATGAAATGTATTGAAATTAATACAATTATTCTTACCCTTTTTATTATTGATCTGCTAAGGATTAACCTTATCGTTTTCTTTGTATCTAATGTCTTCAAAATCTAATAAAAACATTTATTCAAATGACTAGCATGCATTTCCTATTTTGCTCTTTTCCTAGTTTCCAAGCCAACATGTTTCACTTTCAGTCTTTAAACTGTGTTTAAAGGATTTTAAATTTGTTTTGCCTTAATATTTAGTTTTAATTTGTAATTTGTTGTATGGTGAGGTTATGTATGCATTTGTATCCTTGATGATACTTTGAGTAGAGACACAGAGGGGTTATGTACTGTATGCATGTTGTCTGATGAGGAGGAAGGAC
Source organism: Trematomus bernacchii (assembly GCF_902827165.1). NCBI lineage: Eukaryota > Metazoa > Chordata > Actinopteri > Perciformes > Nototheniidae > Trematomus > Trematomus bernacchii. The sequence continues at coordinate 1,044,561 of NW_022987621.1, forward strand.
AAGAAATGTCCTTTATCTGGAAGTGGGAAAATGTATGTCCAGTAATAGTTTTGGAGAGTCTAAACGTTGAATTATTAGGTGCCCTGTATTCATAATTATCTTGAGCTTGTCAGATGAATGCTTCATCACGAGGAAGAGTCTTATTTGAAATCATTTTAAGCACCAAAGACTCAGTCTGGATGTGTCTATGCAGGACCTGGAGCGGACGCATCGGGAGCTGCAGGAGGAGGACCTGGACGAGGCTCTTCCTCTGCCCGAGGACGATGAAGAGGAGGATTTATCGGAGTACAAGTTCGCCAAGTTTGCCGCCACCTACTTCCAAGGCACAACCACACACACATACGTTCGACGGCCACTCAAACAGCCTCTGCTGTTCCACGACGACGAGGGAGACCAGCTGGTAGGTGACCTTTGACCTCTGACCCGCCTGCAGTTTGATACTACTATTCATACAGGAACCAAACCAAAACAACATTTAAAGGAGTAATTGGTTCAGCTTTGTAAAGATGCATTTTTATAGCTGATATAAGAAGATTTTAAATAGTTATTTAGCTTTTAATAGGGGAACTATTTTCGACACACAAATGAAACCATTACTTTACATTTCTCACTGTACAGTAATGGCGCAGTTCCACTACAGCGTGGAGCTCGCTTTAAGCGTGCCGTGTCGTGCCGTACCCGTTTTTGGTTGCGCTTCCACTAGGCCTAGTTACGGCCCGGCCCGGCCCGGGGCCACTTTTTCACCTCTTTTCTGGCCCGACAAAATTGTGGTTCTATCGGGGCCAACAAACAGGGCTGAGTCGGGCTGAGTATGCTAAACTAGAGAGAGGAGCGCTGGCAAGAGGGGTACAACTACAACAAGATGGACATATTTGACCGTGATTTAATTGTAATACACATTTCAAAATGATGCTGAAGTAACAACATACTGATACCGGTTAGTAAAAACCATGAATTAATGCTTTGTCAAGTCTGCAGACAGACGGCAGGCGAAAAACCTTTTTAAATTCGTGTTTTTCTAGATGGAGATTGGCTAAGCTAACGCAGTATATGCTCCGACCGTCCACACTCACAACAACGGCCTATACAGACATAAATAAAGCAGCGACTGTATTCACCATGACACAGGCAGTCTGTGGTGTGTACTTGTTTAACTTTTGTCGAGTTTCTGAACATATATAAGGAGCTGTGAGCTCTGAGTGCTAACAGCTAACGGCTGTGTTGTGTTTCTGGATTTCTCATTGAAGATGACGTCACGGCTCCGCCTACACTGCGTTACTATAGTAACTACCCCAGTTCCTAAACTGTAATGGAAGCGCAGCATGAAGTGAGTCGGCCCAATGCGGCCAAGCCGTACCGAGCCGTACCGAGTGTGGCCGAGGCCGACCGTGTAGTGGAACTGCGGCATAAGATTGTGAAACATTGTAATACATCTGGAAAGTTACTAAAGCTGTCAAATGAGACAAAAGAAGTGCAGTTTAAAGGACAATATTTGGATGTAGTAGAGTAGAAGTATACAGTTACATAAAAGGGAAATACTAAAATAATGTACCTCAAATGTGTACTTGTGTAAAATAAAGTACTATTTCATTGCACCACTAAGGTAACAATACAATTTGAAGTCAGTGATTCTTTAAATATGTTTATTCTCTCCACCAATAGCAAAGATGCAACTAGCACAACATTCATTTGTCATGTGATAAACTGATAAATACATATATTTGTTCCATGTCCCGGCCAGGCGGCTCTGGCGGTGTGGATCACGGTGCTGAGGTTCATGGGAGATCTGCCGGAGCCAAAGTACCACACAGCCATCAGCGATGGAAGTGAGAAGATCCCGGTCATGACCAAAATCTACGAGACGCTGGGAAAGAAGACGTACAAGAGAGAGCTGCAGGCGCTGCAGGGGGAGGGGGAGGTGAGGCAGGGAGGTGGGAGGGGAGTGGTTTATAAGCAGGGTTCGAGTTATAAACTGAGCTCTATGGGTGTTCTTTAAAACTAACGTGCGCGCATGCATGCACACACACACACACACACACACACACACACACACACACACACACACACACACACACAGCAGCAGCTCTCTACTTGCTACAAACTTAAATATGAAAAGGTTAAACTACGCTCACACACATCATCTCGGCTCGCGCAGCACGCTCACAGGCACAGATTGCGTAATAATGTATTGCGCACCTTGAAGGTGCAGCGCAGGCATATTGTCATTCAAGAGAGAATACGATGCGTAGTTCTTTTGGAAAACATGTTTTTCTTTTAGCCTATTTACCTGGTTAACGTAAATAATACTCATTACATTGACACATGCATTATTTGTGATTAAAATGATGGTTGTTGGTAATGTATTAGCGACCCCCACAGATGTATGATTTCACTGCGTCCGTGGGAGCTCAGACCCCTCCTTATGGGAGCTCAGCTCCCATTGGCTCCCACATAACTCGAACCCTGTTTATAAGGTTAGACGGTATCAATGATTAACTGGAGCCGCTCTGTGTAGCTGCCTCTTCTACTATATGTAAGCCTTTGGATTTACTCGCACACACAACACATTTACCTCTTGTCCCCATTCTAAAAAGTAAAATACATTTAGTTTTTCCAAAGGTATTGAATAACAGGGTGAAGGTCATCAACTTTCGTATACACTTTCAAGCTTATTAAAGTTTATAACCTTGAGATATATAATTCATTTTATATAAATAATAATGATTTTCTTTGTGATATCTGCTTTCAGTTGTGAAAAATGTGAAGAATGTATTGTACCTCTCCTAGGCCCTCGACTTTAGTCTGAGAGTGTGTGCTGCCAGCAGGAGCATCTGTTAGTCTCTGATCTGTGTCTCTCTCTGCAGACGCCTCACTCTGACAGCCACAAGAAGAACAGTGTCCGGCACAAACTGGTGTCCCTCACCCTGAAGAAGAAGTCCAAGATCACTGAGGAGGTGAGGGAAACGTCCTCTCTGACGGGGTCATCTGTAGGTGGCAGGTAGCAGAAGTACAAAAGTAATGTTTGATTCTCTTCAGGTCACAAAGCGCCTAAACGATGGTGAGTATGGTCTCCACGGCAACAGCATGCTGGAGGACAGGCCAACATCCAACCTTGAGAAACTTCACTTCATCATCGGCAACGGGATCCTGAGACCAGCACTGAGGTACACACACACACACACACACACACACACACACACACACACACACACACACACACACACACACACACACACACACACACACACACACACACACACACACACACACACACACACACACACACACACACACACACACCCACACTGTGTGAGGCTGTAGTTGCCCAAATGTACACATAAATGTTTCTCTTCAGTGATCGACTTGTTATGTTAAATGTTTGTTCACTCATTGAAGGATAATAAGTCATTTCCTGTACTGTATGTTGGTAGTTCAATTTGAGACATTTTTGTGTAAATGGACATAGGTGCCTCATGTTTAAAATCTAAATGCGACACTGGTCTATTTTGACGTTGCACTGTTGAGCCAGTTTTATCGTTTTAAGTACATTTTAATCACTTTCCAACGTGTTTGTCAGTTGGAAATGAGATTCTACAAACAGTATCTGTCTGTATATTTGTATATACACTGTATACATGTAGATTTAATATAACCTCTAACATGATGCGTGTGTGTGTGTGTGTGTGTGTGTGTGTGTGTGTGTGTGTGTGTGTGTGTGTGTGTGTGTGTGTGTGTGTGTGTGTGTGTGTGTGTGTGTGTGTGTGTGTTTTTGTGTGTGTCAGGGATGAGATCTACTGTCAGATCTGTAAGCAGCTGAGTCAGAACCCGTCTAAGAGCTCTCACGCTCGCGGCTGGATCCTCATCTCTCTGTGTGTCGGCTGCTTCGCCCCGTCAGACAAGTTTCTCAAGGTCAGGACACTTTTTCATTTTATTATTGATTTAAATATACAGAAGGGAGACATCCTAAAAAACATATTTTCTTATCACTGTCGTTTTTTTTTTTAAATTGATCCTCTACATCAACAATTCAAGAGGATTACCTTTTTATAGCTTAATAAGGGTATATGCAGGAATCATTACCATTCATTTATTATCTTTTAAAACCCACGCACTATTGGACAAAGCTTTGTTTGACTACCTAACACACAGAGTGTAAAGCCTTATTATGGGTCGAATGGTGGAGATTATTGAGCAATCAGGACCACATTTTTAAAGGACACCTATCATGCTATATTTGAACAATATATTGTAGGGCCATACCTATATAAAGTATATAAATATAGTTTTTTTTTCAAAATACCAAACAGATCCTGCATTTTAGCCATGCCTCATTTCGCTCCATTTGCTCTTTCCAGCACTGTTTTTGCAGGGGGCTGATTCTGTGAGCTGCAGCTGACCACGCCCCCCTGCAGGAGAGGGGAGCGTGCTCTGATCAGCTGCTGGGCTGTCAGAAGAGGGGGGAGATCTCCGTCCTCTGTGTTTTATTATATTATTATATAGAGTCGTTATTCATTTGTTTTAAAGCTCAATAAATAACAAAGAAGACCTTTGACCGGCACTTTTCTAATTTTGTCCGGAAGATTTAAACTTTAACGGACATCTTGACCGGCGAAACAAACTGAAACTGAAACTCTGCCGCGGGGTCCCCTCGTTCCTTGGAAGAGGCGGAGAGGTGGGTGTTTGTCATCTGCTGGTGGACTAACCGGAGAGAATTTCAGTGCTTGCCTCGACGGGGAGGGATTGCATTGAATTAAAGCAGCGGGAGCAAACGCTTGCCTCGGGGAGGGAGAAAAAGAGCCACAGCGGAGAATAAACAGAATGGTAACCATGGTAACTATGGGCGGGAAGTCTTCTTCGCTGCTTTTGTGGCAGACTACAGCGCCACTTACAGGCCTGGCATATGTACTACAGCGTCTCCAGCGCTTTCGAGTGGCCCAACCCCACATTCCCCTGATAGGTGGAGAGTTGGCCCAATAGCCGTAGCGCCACCGTCCTGACGTCAGGACAGTGTTCAAATCTGGATCAGTTTTGATCAGATCCGTTGCAGCCCCTTTTTTAGAGATTTGGGTATGGAGGAAAATAGAGAGGGTTGTGTTTTCTGACACTTGGTGAGTTCCCTGGAACACCGGGGACACATATTCATGTATAAAAGACGTACAAAAGTGCATTTTGCATGATAGGTCCCCTTTAAGTTAAGAATGTGGATAGACATGAATATCTTTGTGAGATCATCTGGCCTCAGCTGTGGTGTTGAGCCCCAGTCTTAGCCCTGTATTTCCCAGTCAGCCACATATGCCGTCTGAATGCTACCTCAGGAATTCATCTTATTTTTGGTTGTGTTGTTTGCTATTTGTATGTGTGCAATTTACAGCTTTTGTGTTTTGTATTTTTACCTCCAGTACCTGAGGAACTTCATCAGCAGCGGGCCGCCGGGCTACGCTCCGTACTGTGAAGAGAGGCTGAGACGGACATTTGTCAACGGGACGAGAACACAACCTCCGTCCTGGCTGGAGCTGCAGGTACACACACCCATCAGAGTTATTTAGGAAAATAATGTAAAGACGTAAAATGAAAGATAGTCACATTTCAATAGTGGAAACATTAAGTTCTGGAATATTTTCCAGGCCACCAAGTCGAAGAAGCCCATCATGCTGCCGGTGACGTTCATGGATGGCACGACCAAGACGCTGCTGACCGACTCGGCCACCACAGCCATGGAGCTCTGCAGTGCGCTGTCCGACAAGATCAACCTGCGGGACCGCTTCGGCTTCTCTCTCTACATCGCTCTGTTTGACAAGGTGGGCCTCGAAACCTTAAGCCCCCTCCGGTCAAAACATCTATTTGTTCTCACAACTGCCTTACACCAGTGTGGGATGAACAACTGAAGCCTCAGGCACTCTCTGAGAATGGACGTTTCATTGAAGCAGGGGTACCTAGGTTCAACAAATCTTTGAAGATATTGTATTATTATAGGTTGTTTTAAAAAAGATATTTAAATTAGGAAGAAGGAGTGTAAGTTAACTAACACATTTTAACCTAAGCAATTTAAGTTTTGTTGAAAAAAAAACAGATAGCAATTATTTTTCAGTATATTTATGAGTGATTTAACCCTTACACATATATCATATATCCTGAAGAATTAAGACAAAATGTTCTCACTGGCCAAGTAAAACTGAAACTACAATGTTTTGAATATGTTTATAGATACATTTGGTATGACAGTTAAACATATCATACCATTTAGCACTGGAGGAACTAACCCAGCAGTAAACCCAGGTAGTCTCGGCCTCAGCAGTGATGAATCTCTGCAGGTCTCATCTCTGGGCAGCGGGAACGACCACGTGATGGACGCTGTGTCGCAGTGCGAGCAGTACGCCAAGGAGCAGGGCGCCCAGGAGAGGAACGCCCCCTGGAGGCTGTTCTTCAGGAAGGAGATCTTCACGCCCTGGCACAACCCCGGGGACGACCAGGTCGCCACCAACCTCATCTACCAACAAACCGTCAGGGGGGTGAAGTTCGGAGAGTACCGCTGCGACAGGGTGCGTCCTCATTTCTTTGATTGAGGCTTATTCACTTTGTGGCTGAGAGAAAAGGAGATTGATGCAACTCTCATGGCCACGTAGTATGAAGCTAGAGTCAGCATCCAGGTAGCTTAGCATAAAGACTTGAACTATGGGAGGACAGCTAGCTTGGCTCTGTCACACATTATGAGAGAGTTCCTCTAACTCTCAGAAGACAACAAATAAGTGTTTCCTACATTTTGAATTATCCCTCAAATTAGTTTTTCAGAATATAAACTAGGGCTTAATAGTAGTCCTCTTTATTTTTTAAATGTATATTAAAGTGTCTAGTTGACTTCGTCACTTTGGAAATGTTTTATTTGTTTAAAAGGGCATCTTGAATATATCATGAAACAACATATCACAAAGAATAAATAAACACAACATAATAAATATGTAAACCGTGCACCAGAAAGAACCCAGGCATTGATCTAAAGTACCGAGAAGCACATTTGTTGTGTTCTCTTTACCTACATTCCCCTTGCCTTCACAGTGTTGTTGTGTTCTCTTTACCTACATTCCCCTTGCCTTCACAGTGTTGTTGTGTTCTCTTTACCTACATTCCCCTTGCCTTCACAGTGTTGTTTAGTTTCAGTTAGTTGCAGCACTATTATAGGATGATGTGTCCGAGCTTCCTTCCCTACAGTGTGTCTGTCTGTGTCCTCAGGATGACCTGGCAGAGCTGGCCTCTCAGCAGTATTACGTAGATTACGGTTCAGAAATCCTCCTGGAGCGCCTGCTGAGCCTCATCCCCTCCTACATCCCCGACAGAGAGATCAGCACCTCCAGGACGGTGGAGAAATGGGCTCATTTAATCATGGCTGCTCACAAGAAGGTGGGAGCAGTGTCCTGCAGTTATCTCACAGGTTCAGCCAGGCTGCCAGGAAGCTCTGTCAGACTGTCTGGTTCAGACTGGAACTTCAATTTAGACAGACTTAAACTGATCAATGTTGACATCATGTTTTCTCAGAGGAGAAATCCTACTCTCTTATCTTTTCATCCAGAAGTTCCAGCAGCTTGTCTTGTCAATGAAATGTCTGCTTACATGTTGAACTCAGATAGGGAACATAGTTAACGTTACAGCTGCTGAACCACACAGAGCAGCCAGCCGTACGACTGTTCTTGTTAGAGAGGAAATACATTTTGCTTCATAGGTACGTGAAGATATACCCACAAATATATCTTAGAGTCTTGGGCTCACAGGGAAGTGATGTGTTGATGCAAGCTACTACTCATCAAAGGTGTCTTTCTGATGCAAGCTAGTACTCATCAAAGGTGTCTTTCTGATGCAAGCTAGTACTCATCAAAGGTGTCTTTCTGATGCAAGCTAGTACTCATCAAAGGTGTCTTTCTGATGCAAGCTAGTACTCATCAAGGTGTCTTTCTGATGCAAGCTAGTACTCATCAAGGTGTCTTTCTGATGCAAGCTAGTACTCATCAAAGGTGTCTTTCTGATGCAAGCTAGTACTCATCAAGGTGTCTTTCTGATGCAAGCTAGTACTCATCAAGGTGTCTTTCTGATGCAAGCTAGTACTCATCAAGGTGTCTTTCTGATGCAAGCTAGTACTCATCAAGGTGTCTTTCTGATGCAAGCTAGTACTCATCAAGGTGTCTTTCTGATGCAAGCTAGTACTCATCAAGGTGTCTTTCTGATGCAAGCTAGTACTCATCAAGGTGTCTTTTTGAAATATGAAAACATTTGCCTGACAGAAAAAAGGCTGGATTTGTTAAACTTCAGTGGTTTCAGATGAATTCATTGATTTTAATTAAGATAAGATAAGATAAGATAAGATAAGATAAGATAAGATAAGATAAGATAAGATAAGATAAGAGGTACTTTATTGATCCCAGATTGGGAAATGTTTGCGTTGCAGCAGCATAAAAAACAAAACAAGGTATTGCACATAAGTAGACATTAAAGAGTAGAAATAAACAATACTAGAAATTAAACATCTCAAAATAGAATTAAAGCAGCATTAAAAAGTAGAAAATATACAGTAGACTGTGAAGATAAAACATCTCTAAACTCTGACAATAAAACATTATTAAATGAGAGGAAAAGGCAAGAAAGGTAGAGGCTCATGTAAGGATGTCATTAAAGCAAAAATATCTAAACTGCAAATAAAAGTGTCTCATTTAAATCCAACATAATGCTGACAGTTTCTTAATATTCAGTAAACACTTTTTGATGCCACACTGTACATATTGGAGGTATGTCCATCGGCAAATGAAACATCTTATCTCTCCTTTGAACATATTAAAAGAGGAAACGTGTCTCCATGTTTCTCAGGGCATCTACACCCAGAAGAGGTTCGACCCTCAGAAGGTGAAGGAGGAGGTGGTGGACTTCGCTCGCCACAAGTGGCCTCTGCTGTTCTCTCGCTTCTATGAAGCCTTCAAGTTCTCAGGTGAGGATCTGCAGTCTCTTTCACACCTGACCACAGACACAGCAACAACAAGGACAGAACAGTCTATCTCATTCAAGAGAAGCTGTCGTTGGCAAATACATTCTTAGATATCAGGCTCTATCTTCCAGCACTCATTTCATATTTATAAAAAGACATCAATAACATCAATGAAATATAATTTAAATAATAAATACATTTAAATACGACACCTCTGTCTCAGGTCCCGCTCTGCCTAAAAACGACCTGATCGTGGCCGTCAACTGGACCGGGGTTTACTTTGTGGACGAGCAGGAGCAGGTCCTCCTGGAGCTGTCCTTCCCAGAAATCACTGCAGTTTCTAGCAGCAGGTGAGGCATGCTGGGAGATGTAGTCAATAAACAGTTGAAGTGCTCCTTTGGAAACTCTTTCCTTCCTTTGTCTTCCTTTGTCTTCCTTTGTCTTCCTTTGTCTTCCTGCTGTCTCTTTCTACGTTCCCTCTCTCTCTCTCTTTCTACGTTTCCTCTCTCTCTCTCTTTCTACGTTTCCTCTCTCTCTGTCTCTTTCTACGTTTCCTCTCTCTCTCTCTCTCTCTTTCTACGTTTCTCTCTCTCTCTCTCTTTCTACGTTTCCCTCTCTCTCTCTTTCTACGTTTCCTCTCTCTCTCTCTCTTTCTACTTTCCTCTCTCTCTCTTTCTACGTTTCCTCTCTCTCTCTCTCTTTCTACGTTTCCTCTCTCTCTCTTTCTACATTTCCCTCTCTCTCTCTTTCTACGTTTCCTCTCTCTCTCTCTCTTTCTACGTTTCCTCTCTCTCTCTCTTTCTACGTTTCCTCTCTCTCTCTCTCTTTCTACGTTTCCTCTCTCTCTCTTTCTACGTTTCCTCTCTCTCTCTTTCTACGTTTCCTCTCTCTCTCTCTCTTTCTACATTCCCTCTCTCTCTCTCTTTCTACGTTTCCTCTCTCTCTCTCTTTTCTACTTTCCCTCTCTCTCTCTTTCTCTACGTTTCCTCTCTCTCTCTTTCTTACTTCCTCTCTTTACGTCTCTCTCTTTCCGTTCTTTTGATCTCTAGTTTCCTCTCTCTCTGTCTCTTTTAAGTTTCCTTCTCTCTCTCTTTCTACGTTTCCCTCTCTCTCTCTCTTTCTACGTTTCCCTCTCTCTGTCTCTTTCTACGTTTCCCTCTCTCTCTTTCTACGTTTCCCTCTCTCTCTCTTTCTACGTTTCCCTCTCTCTCTTTCTACGTTTCCCTCTCTCTCTTTCTACGTTTCCCTCTCTTGTTCTCTTCTCTCTTTCTACGTTTCCCCTCTCTCTTTTCTACGTTTCCCTCTCTCTCTCTTTCTACGTTCTCCTCTCTCTTTTCTTCTACGTTTTCCCTCTCTCTTTTTACGTTTCCTATCGTTTCCGTTCCTCTCTCTCTCTTTCTACATTTCCCTCTCTCTCTCTTTCTACGTTTCCCTCTCTCTGTCTCTTTCTACGTTTCCCTCTCTCTCTCTTTATTTCCCTCTCTCTCTCTTTCTACGTTTCCCTCTCTCTCTCTCCCCCTAGCAATTCCTCCCCTTTTTCTTTCTTCTTCTACGTTTTTTAGCAAATGCAAAATAAAGAGATTAAAATCATAAAATGTGAGCTTTGTTGTGAAAGACCGGCAGTCAGTTTCCTACAGAAAGCTATTCACTTTGTTAACCATGACATCATGGCCCTTTAACCTCAACAAGGTAGTTATCTGCTCCTGGTACTAGACTCCTGGCACTAGGATGGGTTCAAAGCAGAGAACACATGTCACTGTGTGTGCTGTGTGCTCTGCATGTGAGACCATTACAGAGGGTTTCATCCCTCCCAATATATATATTTCTTTATAACAAACCATGGTTCGGGTTACAATAACTACTGACTTTTCCCAAACCTTAACCAAGTTTGTGCCTAAACCTAATCAGTCCTTCATTGCAGCTGGTCAGATCAGGAAACCTTTGATATTTGAATTGAACAGTTATGGAATGATGCTGACCTGCTGTTCAGATATTAGTCATATAGGTGATGATAATCCAAATATTCTGTCATTTAATTTGGAGGACTCGTCTTTCTTTCAGGGGAGGGAAGCTACAGAGTCAGAGTTTCACTCTAGCAACAATAAAAGCAGACGAGTACACCTTCACCTCCAACAATGCAGAGGACATCCGTGACCTTGTGGTGACCTTCCTGGAAGGTCTCAGGAAGAGGTCCAAGTTTGTGGTCGCGCTGCAAGACAACCCCAACCCCCGTAAGTCCTGAATGGGGGGAGTGAACGTTTTATTATTTTGTGTTTCCTTAAAATCCAAGAACTGAATAGGAAGAGTCAAAGTTCATTTATTCTACAGAAAATTCAAAACATCCTTTTAAGTCTGTTTCAGATTCCTATAGATTATTATTATAAAGAGTCAATTAAAACATTAAAACACATTGAAAGCAGAGCACTCGCTACACACACACACACACACACACACACACACACACACACACACACACACACACACACACACACACACACACACACACACACACACACACACACACACACACACACACACACACACACACACACACTGCCCCTGTGTGCACATAGACACTCATACTTCTCCCCTGAGTATACATACAGTAGGTAGAGTACAGTAGTAATCAGTAATATTATTTTTTCCACAAGCTGGGGAGGAGTCCACCTTCCTGAGCTTCCTGAAAGGAGACCTGATCCTGTTGGACCAGGACAGCGGAGAGCAGGTCCTCAACTCTGGTTGGGCACATGGTGTCAACGGACGGACCAATCAGAAAGGAGATTTCCCAGCTGACTGTGTCTATGTCCTGCCATGTATGACCCGACCGCAGCAGGAAATAGTGGTGAGAAAAAACACAGACAAGCTTCTGTTGTCAGAAGGAAACTCATCTTATTGCTCTGACTTCCTCCTCTCAGCTTTTAAATTCTTTCATGTTATTGAAACAGCTCTGTGTGCAGGATGCTGAAACTTGATCTGCTAAATGATCCAAATCTTTGGTATGTCCAACGTTAAGTACGTGGCAAACGCTGGAATAAAAACATTAGTCAGCTGATATTTAAATCTCAGTGATCTAAAGCAAAGCAAAATTCCAATCTACTGCATATTTATATAATGTGTAAACCTCATTTGTGTGCTACTAAAAACTGTTTGATTATTAAAAAAATACAAAACAGCATACATTACTTGTTAGTTGTTGCTTTTTTTATATTAACGGAAGGGAATTTTCCCTCTGAGCTGAGATATGAAATATTTCTCTGTTCTGCGTGATGAACAAAGTGAGACACAGTATTTGTATATTTTTTTAAACTGACATTTCAAGCATTGTGAGTGATTTCCTCTGATGACATCTGACTCCTCCTTTTTGTTTAAAGACACCCAAAGTCACCCTAAATGAAATGTTCTGTCAAATGAAAGTAATCTTATATTATAATATCATAATATCATCACCCATCAGGCGCTGGTAACCATGACACCGGACCAGCGACAGGAGTCAGTTCGGGTCTCACAGATCCTCATGCCGGAGGGCGACGACAGAATGAAACCCTACACACTGGAGGAGTTCTCCTACGACTACTTCAGGTACACACACACACACACACACACACACACACACACACACACACACACACACACACACACACACACACACACACACACACACACACACACACACACACACACACACACACACACACACACACACACTGGGATTAAAAGTATATACTGTATATACTTATGTTGAACATCATACTCTTTTAGATTCAGGGATTGTTCTGACCTCTCTGAAACAACTTTTAGTGTGGACACCATCATCTTGAATTATTTTCGGTTATGGAGCACCTTGGCAGTGCTCAGCCTTGTATTTATTTTGTCATGTACCTTTTAGTCAAATCATTCACAGGCATAATTTTCATTGACTTGCACAATTATATATTTGAATAATAGCACACAATTGAGAGAGATTGTGTATCTGGAAACTTCCTGTTGGTAAATTCACATAATTCAAAAGTAATCACTGCTCCAGACCATCACACAGAAAGTGTTCTGACACCTGCCACTCGCTAGTCTCACTAATCGCTTTCAATTGATTAAACGTAACAAGCCACTTGAACACAAATATACCAGTGTATGTGTTTGCCGGATCAAGGCTCCAGTGTGTCTCTAGTTGTCAGATATTCCCCTCACTCGCTAAGGTAGGCAGGAAATACATCCACTCTGCTTTCAGTCCGCCTGGTAAAGGCTGGTAGGCCAGCTGCCAACTGACAACCACTACGCAAAATGTCTTTCTTCCTATTTGTACGTTTTAAATTATGAGCCATGTCAAAAACAAATGTTTTTTTTATTTACAAGCATTTATGTTTACATGTCCCAAACGTCACTTGCTCTACCAGGCCCCCTCCCAAACACACCCTGAGCAGGGTGATGGTCACCAAGAATCGGGGGAAGGACAAGATGTGGAGCTGCACCAGAGAGCCTCTGAAGCTGCCGCTGCTGAAGAAGGTGGTGAACCACGAGGAGCTGGCCCAGGATGCCTGCATGGCCTTCATAGATATCCTTCAGATGGTTACTGTCCCCACCGTTTCAACATCCAGCTGTCTCCTGAAGCCAGGTCAACTTACTCAGGCTTCTGTCAGGCATCTTGTTCTAAATATGAGAACCCTGGATAACTCTCAACCAAGTGTACATTATTAACCCTGTGTTTATAAATTCAGCTTTTACAGGTCAAGAGGCAGGTTTTTAACAAACAGTATTTTCAACTTTAAAGGTAGGGTAGGTAAGTTTGAGAAACCGGCTCGAGATACACTTTTTGTTATATTCCATGGAATGCTCTTAACATCCCGATAGCAATGAATATCTTAAGTGCTTTGACAAAAAATCCATAAAAAAATGTCATCTGTGGAAGCCGTAGTACTGTAAAAAGCACGACCAATCATTTTAGCCGGCCCGGCTAAAATAACTGGATGGCCTACCTGCCTGTCAGCCTTCCATCTGTGCACAAACTTATCTCGTGCCCTCATTGGTCATGTGCGCGTTCGTGTGTGTTGGAGGAGGGGCTCTATAAGGAAGTGGCAGATTTTCTCCGGTTGTGTATTTTCAAATTCTAGCGATCTCGAGCCGGTTTCTCAAACTTACCTACCCTACCTTTAAGGAGACCATAATCTGTATGCATCATTTGATATTGCTAAGTCCACTACATTTGCATATATTTAGGCTTTAACCTGTTAAGCCCGAGAGACCCCGGTACCGGGGTACTGCCGCAACATCTTGCAGGAAACAGTGTCTGAGGGCATGTTCATTTAATAAAACTATGAATGTTTTATATCCATGTAACGGGAAGAAACTCATCTAACTGATTATTATTTTTATTTTTTCAAAAGAAAACCCACAATGCTAACACTGAGCCTCTGAATTAGCAACGAGCGAAAAATGCTAACACCTTACTGCACCAAAAATCACTCACAAAACCTTATTATTTATCTTTTCACCACATCCAACACATCGATTCACATCGTGAGGTGACACAGAATCGATTGACACCGACATTACCACTGAATTATACGTATTTGCGACGTTATAAGCAAAACGGACATCAAAACAGGTGACGCTAGGTAGCTAAAAATGCTAACATTTTTACCTTGGCTCTGTAGTCTCTTCAAAGTGGTCTTCAATGGCATTAAAACTATAAAAACGCTGCTGAAGTTAATCCATAGGTTAATCTAATGTGTCTGTGTCCCTTTGAAATGATTTCTGATAATCCATAAGCATTAAAACTGCTTTTCCGTTTCCAGATGTCAAAGCTAGAGATAGGTCCACTCTGATGCAAAATTACATGCGCGAAGCCCCCACCTTTTCTCTTCACAATGAGTGTGTGTGGGGGACTCCCCCTTCGATTCTATTGGCTCTAACGGTCAGAAAGAGGTGTCAACCATCAAAATCGAGCAAGGGGGGCCAGAGATATGGAAAATCCACCCAAATGACCCCAGAAGTGGTTTCTTTTTACTAAATCTCTCTAAAAAGATCAAATGCCACTTGTTTTGCATCAATCTTGATACAGGGTACTTATTATATGTTGTACTTTGGATTCCTAAAGCTTTTAGTCTACTAACCCATCATCCAAGGGTAGTTTTCACTATAAGTACAAAATAATATTTGGACAGACACTATAATTTACAGTTTTTTACTATGTAAAATCTGAATTTTCTTTAAAATAAAAAACATCTATATTGATTCTGACTTTTCTACATCCAACTCACAGGTTTATCATTACTTTGAGAACAAAGATTATTAATTTAACCCTTTTAGAAGGGAAGATATGGTCATTTGTTCTGGGAATGTCATTTTCGAGCCTGAGACCTGAAAAACAGGCTCAGGGCTTAACAGGTTAACTGTAAATCAAATTTAAATAAAAAGCAGCAACCTAAGAAAATATTACAGAAATCAAATATAGAAGGTTTAAGTTAACTTTATTGAACTTCCTTTTTAAAAATCTTGAACAAAGCCTGCTGCTTACAGGTGAGGCTCGCAGTGTTGGTTACAGCACGTGACTCACTTTTTTTCATGAGCACATCAATTCAAGAACTCGTAGTCCAGCGCTTGTTAGCTACTCTGAAATCCCATCAGCATCAAAGCTTGACCACGAGATTATCCTCGTTATTTTCTTTACCTAATCAAACCGAACATATATAGTCAGAGTTTTTTCTATTCTGGACATTGAAGGTTAATGAACAATGAATGTAAAGACACGCTCTTGGTCTCACATGTTACCGTGTCCACATGAGTTCCAGTCCCTCAGGTTGCATTGCCCTTGACCTTTGTCCCACCTATGATGAAGTACATGGGCGACTACCCGTCCAAACGCTCGCGCTCCGTCAACGAGCTGACGGACCAGATCTTTGAGGGGGCGCTGAAGGCGGAGCCTCTGAAGGACGAGATCTACTGTCAGATCATCAAACAGCTCACCGACAACCACGTCAAGTGAGTGGGCCCCGCCTCCATCAGCCCCCCCTCTGTGGAGTCCTCCCTCTGCTGAGAGATAGTCTAGTTCACACTAAAATACTATTACGTTTTTTAACTACTCTTTTAACTAAAAACAATGATATTATTTAACATGTATCTAAATGAATCCACAAAATGTCACATGTTTGCCAGTATTAACACAACTAATATATTGTTGTTTATTAAAAAAAAGGTCCTTGGTTGTGCTAGAATCTGACCACGGACCTCTTCAACAACATTTTTAATCTTCAGCTGTTCCGTAGCACTTGGAGTCTCATTAGGTTCACAAAATGCACTGCAGAAGATCAGAGTTTGATGCATAGAGTTTTATTCTGAAAAGAATGAAAACCCAGGCCAGTCTCCGGACGACCGGAACAAAGATGTGAACGTGCTTTCCTTTTGTTATAGTCTAACCCAGGCATGGGCAAACTAAGGCCCGCGGGCCATATAAGGCCCGTTGGGCTTTTTAATCCGGCCCGCCGAATATTGGTACAAAATTGTCCAAATTATAGTAAAGACCGCATTCATTTTGCCTTTTTCCTGCAATACCCGGCATTTCAGTTGATCCCACTACATGGCGCACTCTAGACACAATTGACCTTTGCTGGAGTCTGGCCCCACTCGGCAACCCGGCAAGATCTAATGGCGCATTTCCACTGCAGGGCCTGGCACGGCTTAGTACGGTATAGTTAGGCCTTGGTAGGCCAGGCTCACTTTATGCTGCGTTTCCATTACAGTTTAGGAACTGGGGTAGTAACTATAGTAACGCAGTGTAGGCGGAGCCGTGACGTCATCTTCAATGAGAAACACAAAACCAACATCAGCCGTTAGCTGTTAGCCCTCAGAGCTCACAGCTCCTCATATCTGTTCAGAAACTAGACAAAAGTTAAACAAGTACAAACCACAGACTGTCTGTGTCATGGTGAATACAGTCGCTGGTTTATTTATGTCTGTATAGGCCGTTATTGTGAGTGTGGACGGTCGGAGCATATACAACTTTAGCTTAACCGATCTTCATTCAGAAAACACGCATTTTAAAAGGTTTTTCGCCTGCCGTCTGTCTGCAGACGTGACAAAGCATTAATTCATGGTTTTTACTAACCGGTATCAGTATGTTGTTACTTCGGCATCATTTTGAAACGTGTATTACAATTTAATCACAGTCAAATATGTTCATTTTGTTGTAGTTGCCAGCGATTCTCTCACTAGTTTAGCATACTACTCAGCCCGGTTGCTGGCCCGGAAAGAACCTCGATTTTGGAGAGCCAGAAAACTGTGAAAAAGTACCCGCTAGCCGGAACTACGCCTAGTGGAAACGCAACCAAAAACAGGCCGGGCGCGGTACGCTTAAACCGCGCTGTAGTGGAAATGCGCCATAAGAACCAAATACGTCACACTTACATTGGAGGGGTTCGAGATTAACCTGAGCAATAACAGTTCATGGCGAGTACAGCGAATACAAGTTGTAACAAGCAGTAGCACTGAGCAAAGGGACTAGAACGCGACCACACACTTATAAAAAACACTTATATAAAGTCAGGCAACACTAACCAGGCTTAGTGTGATTCTGTTTATTTGACCTTACTTTAATGACCATCCGTTCACTGTTATTGACCATTGTGAAGAGGCAGACGTTTTCCTGTTGTTTTGTATTATTGCAGCTATCGGGTGGAATCAATACATGGGCTACATGTGGCCATCACAAGTAAAATCATGACGAAAACTACGCCGGTAAAATATGCGTGTAGAAAACGGCTTATGCCACAATATGATAGCAACAAGTAGTCAAGATAGTCTGATTAGCTTCGGTTGCTATGCTAACATCACCTGTAGAATGCCAGAGAAACTTTCATAACAGCGTTGTGATGCCAAACAGCTTTCAGACTGAAACACATTCACTGATGGGGATGGGGGATATTTATCAGCTGCTTGTGTGACAGTCGGACAGTGAAGACTTTCCAGCGGCCGCTGCCGTGAGTTAACGGTAGACTAAACTCCGGTGGACGAGCAGCACTGCAGCGGGCGGTAATGCCGCTGAACCACATTAATAAACAATGCACCACGGCACTCTGGAGAAAGGTATAAGGTTGGAGAAGTAGTTCTTTCATTTAATCTGGCTTTGTATGATTAAAAAGTACCAAAGAAAAGAAAAGTCGACAATGTTAATGAGGAGTGGACAGCTAAATATTTTTTCACCGAAGTGCGATATAAGGCTGTATGTCTTATTTGCCAAGAAACCGTTGCAGTTTTCAAAGAATACAATATCAGCCGCCACTTTTCCACCATCTGCTACTGGCCCGGCCCGTCTGTCAAATTTTAAAACTCATAGTGCCCACCCCTGGTCTAACCCCTGCTGTTCCAACCTCAAACTGTAATCCCAATGTTTTGACCGCTTTTTCGTCTACTATTTTGAGACGTTCTCCTCCTGTGTTGGCTAGATTTTCTTCTGACTTCAGTGTTTTCTAATTGGGGCTGAAACCCCTCCAGCTGCTCATGTTGGTTTTTTCTAATATTTGCGCAAGCGCTCTCTAGCTACTCCTACCCAGTTTAGTTACCAGCCTTCAGCCATGGGCCTTCTGTCCTTGCGTGAACCTCCTACACACACACACACACACACACACACACACACACACACACACACACACACACACACACACACACACACACACACACACACACACACACACACACACACACACACACACACACACACACACACACACACATACATACATACACACACACACACACACACACACACACACACACACACACACACACACACACTCTCCCTACTCCTGCATACAGGCCTGGCAGCTGGACCCTCAACTTTCTTACAGTGTTACAGAGTTACACTCAGTCATTGGGCTGACAATGTACACACCTCAACATTACACTTATTTTAATACTGTATTATTCACTGTAATACACTATTTCCTAATACAGAGCATCTCGTTAAGGAAAGTTCTACTCCTACAGTACTCAGAAAGATGAGTGTGTGTGTTGCATTCAGTGTCCATAGTCCTCAGTGTTGTGCAGAAGCTGAGTGTGAGTGTGTCTTGCTGCAGGTACAGTGAGGAGAAGGGCTGGGAGCTGCTGTGGCTCTGTACCGGTCTGTTTCCTCCCAGTAACATGCTGCTGCCTCACATCCAGCGCTTCCTCCAGTCTAAGAAGCACCACCCTCTGTCTGGAGACTGCATGCAGAGGCTTCACAAAGCTCTACGGTGACTCCGTCCTTTGTTTCTACTGATTATTGATGAGTGTTATACTCAGAGTTCACATGTGCCGCACCTGTTTATCAACCACAAAGCTATAACTACATACTTTACAGCCAGTGGTGGAACTAATTACTGTACATGTATTCAATCACCATACTTAAGTACACTTTTAACTATTTCTATGTAATGGTCTTCTACTACATTTTGGAAGACAATATTGTACTTGACTGTAGTTTTTCCTGCTGCTGCCTTTTTACCACCATGCATTATCATGATAACAGTAATGGATCCAGGAAATACCCCCCTCATCTGGTGGAGGTGGAGGCCATCCAGCATAAGACCACACAGATCTTCCACAAAGTGTACTTCCCTGACGACACAGACGAGGTAGGACACACAAACAGGAATACACATTTGGAGTAAGAAAGTGTCTTCTGAAAATTGAGATTGTTTGTCTCTGCCTGCAGGCGTTTGAGGTGGAGTCCAGCACCAAAGC
This sequence comes from Trematomus bernacchii, assembly GCF_902827165.1. Taxonomy (NCBI): domain Eukaryota; kingdom Metazoa; phylum Chordata; class Actinopteri; order Perciformes; family Nototheniidae; genus Trematomus; species Trematomus bernacchii. The sequence continues at coordinate 1,064,236 of NW_022987621.1, forward strand.
CAAGGATTTCTGCCTGAACATTTCCACCAGACTGCTGCTCAAATCTCCGGAAGGCTTCAGCCTCTTCGTCAAGATCTCAGACAAGGTCAGAGGTCAGGGAGAGGTCTCAGACGTTCAGACTTAATAGCCGCGTTCACACCGGAGTACTTTTCACCGTACTTTTCACGTTTAGTTCCGTTAGTACCCCTTATGTCACGTTCACACCAAAAAGAGCACTTAATCCCGGGAACTTTTAGCCCCATTTTTAGTGCCTGCTGAGAGATGGTACTTTCCTGGGGGAAAAAAGTGCTCCAGTTCTGATTGGCTGGGCGAATTGCAAACCACGCCCCGTAAAACTCTGAAATGTTTTGTAGAGCCGCCATTTTATTATCCTCGCATTAGCATTATTAGCATTAGCATTCGCCCAGCGCACAAACGCAGAGAGACTAACTTATGGCAACACAAAATAAAACATGGGAGCGGTGGAGATGAGGTGGTGTCGGCGTTCTGGCGATTTACTCTGAATGCTTCAGTAGAAGCTGCTGGGAGTCCCAGCAGCTTCTACTGAAGCCCGTCCCCAACTCCGGGGACTTCCGGCCGGGTACTCCGGGTGGCAGTATATGCCGTGAAGTTGTTTGCTGCCTGCCAGTAAACCCAAAGCAGAAGAAGAAGAAGTGACGTCAGCGGCTCATTTGCGTAATCTTCCCTCAGGGAATTTATTCCGGTGTGAACGCGATCTGTACTAAATGCCCTGGGGTAATAAGTGCCGGGGCACTAAGTGCCGGCACTAAGTACGACAAAGTACTTGGTGTGAACGCGGCTAATGTCCCATGTAAAGGGTCTCTGATACCCTTTATTTATAAAACATATATCTGATCCAGCACTTAAAACGTTTTTTTAATATAATTCATATTTAAAGTATTCACATGTTTTTTTTTAAATCTTACTTATGTATTCTTTACCAAAGCATTTGAAAGTTAAAATGAAGGATTTACTGCAATTTCAATAGTATTTAAAAATAATACATACCAACATGTGTCATGGCCAAGAAACTTATTGTGAAAGTTTATTCTTTATGTTAGTTTTTGTCATGTCTTTGTGTCCGGTGCTTTATGTTATGTGGAATAGTAATTCTCCCTCTCATTTCAGACCTCCACGCTCCCCGCCCCCTTCTGTCTCCTGCGTCTGTGATTGTTTTCCCCGCCCTGATTGTTTCCACCTGTTCCCATTTACCCTGTGTATATATTCTGCTAGTTCCCTCCTGTCCATTGTCGGTTCGTTTCCTCATTCAGGACTTTGAGCAAGCGTACTCCACAGACGTGTTACGTATCTCTAAGCTTCAAAGTTATTGTCATTGTTTTTTCCTCGAAAGAGAGTTATTGTTTTCCCTGTTTTGTTACTGTGTAAATCCAGTAAAGTCTTTATTTTGAACCTCTCCTGAGTCTGAGTTTGAGTCGTGCATTTGAGTTCATGCCTCAGAGTTCACTCCTTGACAACGTGTGTTTGTGTGTGTGTGTGTGTGTGTGTGTGTGTGTGTGTGTGTGTGTGTGTGTGTGTGTGTGTGTGTGTGTGTGTGTGTGTGTCTGCAGGTGATCAGTGTGCCAGAGGGAGATTTCTTCTTTGACTTTGTCAGACATTTGACAGACTGGATCAAGAAATCTCGACCAGCTAAAGAAGGTTGGTCTCTGATCTCTCCATCATTCTTGAGAGTCCCAGTTTGTTCGGAAACCTCCTGTTGTTGTGGTAACGGCTCTTGGTTGAAGGTACTAAAAGTGCCACAAATAAGTAGGGCCTTGTCACTAATACTGCATGTTGGACAAGTCAATGTCATAATGATCATGCCCCACAGCACAGGTGTTAGCGCTGTAGCCCAGTCAGTCTTAAAGAGTGGAGAGAGGAAGTCTTCTGTTTGTTGGAGTGAGAAGTTGTTGTTGTTGTTGTTGTTTATTGTCAGGTTTGCTTAAAATGCACACACTGCAGGGCTTTTGAAACAGTGTTACCTTAATGACAGAGGCTGAACAAACTTTATTAAAAAACATATATTTCTATATAAACTAATATTTCTCCCTCTCCCCTTGCACGGTGCAGGGATCGTCCCCTCCCTCACCTACCAGGTGTTCTTCATGAAGAAGTTGTGGACCATCACAGTCCCAGGGAAGGATTCCTTCGCAGACTCCATCTTTCACTACTACCAGGTCTGACTCTGAGGAAGAGGAAACACGTTGCTGCTTTCCCCCAGCAACGCTCTTATTCACTTCACTTATCTTTAGTTTTTACATCACACACACATTTATTTTGATTTATACCGCTACTTATAATCTTTTGACAATTTGCCCAAAAAGTTTGATTTATAGACAAGAACTACATTTTTGTTGTAAATAATGATAATCATTCTCTTCTTGTATTTAGGAGCTGCCTAAGTACCTGCGTGGTTACCATAAGTGTTCACGAGAAGAGGTTTTCCAACTCGCAGCGCTCATCTACCGTGTGAAGTTTGAAGATGACAAATCCCACTTTCCTACAATCCCCAAGATGCTTCGGGAGCTGGTTCCCCAGGATCTCATTCGTCAGATGTCACCTGATGACTGGAAAAGGGTAAACTTGCAAAAGCTCTAATGACAAAGCTATATAGTTTAATACCTTTAATTAAACTAAGTGTCAGTAACGCAATATGCCCAACTAGTAGGAAGTAGAGTGACATGTGTTAAGAACATGTAAATACAAATATATTTTGTCAAACTAGATGACTACGTGACATATAGTTTATTTTTAACAGAATAAAGCCATTTGCTATATTTGTGTCAACTATAAATGAAATGGACGTTTTGCATTAAGTCATTAAAGATTAAACTATTTGTTGTAATTAATACAGTGTGTGTGTGTGTGTGTGTGTGTGTGTGTGTGTGTGTGTGTGTGTGTGTGTGTGTGTGTGTGTGTGTGTGTGTGTGTGTGTGTGTGTGTGTGTGTGTGTGTGTGTGTGTGTTATACAGTCAGTGGTTGCGTACTTCAACAAGCAGGCGGGTAAATCCAGAGAAGAAGCCAAACTGATGTTCCTGAAAATCATCTTCAAGTGGCCCACCTTTGGCTCCGCCTTCTTTGAGGTCAAGGTAAACACAATTGCGCGTGTCACTTCCCGTCTGTCTCGTAGGCCAGACCAATTCCCCCCCGTTCCTCTGCCTGTATTCACACCTAGCTGAATCAAAAAACAGTTTATTGCTCAGCTTTTCACAAACAAGCATTAGCCTTTATGTTAATAAAACATGGAGTATCAATTTCAAATGAACTTTAGTCTGACAGCCTTAGTTACCTTTCAAAATAAACATTTTGCACACAAATCATATGAAGGGTTTTTATGTACTATGATTATTTGATAGACCAAACGGCTCGATAGAATATATATTAACATTTCCAACAACATTGATGTGTCTGCAGCAAACCACAGAGCCCAACTTCCCAGAGATCCTGCTGATCGCCATCAACAAGCACGGAGTCAGCCTCATCGACCCCAAGACCAAGGTGTGTGTTTGTGTAGGAACCAGTGCGCCCCCACCTCTCCGATCATATCATAATAATACATTACATTTATATAGCGCTTTTCCTGGTGCTCAAAGCGCCTTACAAGCAAGTAAAACAAAATAACAACAAAAGTAAAAAAGTGCTAAGCAAGGTGGGATAGGCAAGGGGTTAGTGGCTTTTCACTCTTGCCACTGAAGGCAAGAGTGAAAAGGTGAGTTTTGAGGGATTGTTTGAATGATGTGAGAGTGTTGGCAGATCTGACATGGCTGGGGAGGGAGTTCCAGAGTGAGGGGGAGGCTGCTGCGAAGGATATAGGACTTATTGTAATGCGCTGTTTGTCCAAACATGTGCATGTTATTCAGCATTCACTTGTAGGAGATGGAGGTTCGAACCACTTACATTTAGAACTAGAGAATGCAATTCCTGAAGAAATTGCTAGTGGGAATGCTTTATGCTGAAAATCTGACGCTAAACTGCTATGCTGAAATGTAATGTGTAAGAAGAAAGTGAAGAATTTAGATTGAAATGATACATGAACACTGGGGGCTTGAATGTGTGATGAGAGAAGAAAAGAAAGTAAAAGGCTTGGAAAAGCAGCAGAATATTTGAACTGCAAACTTTTGAACTAACTTGATGGTGAATGATCTGTCGCCATGCCAACGGCATTTGATGACATCCCATAATACGCTTAGATGCGTTGATGGCTGCATCGTTACCAAACCTGTGAAGTTTTGGGCCATTTGGAGCATTTTCACTGAAGTTATGAGAAAACCGTGTTTCATGGCGGGCATTGTGTTGCCATGGCAACGGCATGTCCCGTAGATGTCTTCACGGCTGGACTGTTAGCACACATGTGAAGTTTGAGCACTTTTTGAACCTTTTCATAGGAGTTATAGCGACATCGTGTTTTATGGCGAGGGATGCGTTTCCATGGAAACGGCATATGGTGAGATCTCAGATTTGGCGTAGAGCTGTTGAGGCATGGACCGGTGATATACAAGTGAAGATTGGGGGACGATTGGACCGTGTCCATTGGACTTACAGCGACATCGTGTTTCATGGCGAGTGGTCTGTCGCCATGGCAACGGCATTTGATGACACCCCATAATACGCTTAGATGCGTTGATGGCTGCATCGTTACCAAACCTGTGAAGTTTTGGGCCATTTGGAGCATTTTCACTGAAGTTATGAGAAAACCGTGTTTCATGGCGAGCATTGTGTTGCCATGGCAACGGCATTTGAAGAAATCTCAAAACTGTCCCGTAGATGTCTTCACGGCTGGACTGTTAGCACACATGTGAAGTTTGAGCACTTTTTGAACATTTTCATAGGAGTTAATGTATAGCGACATCGTCTTTTATGGCGAGGGGGGTTTCCATGGAAACGGCATATGATGACACCCCATAATTGACATAGAGCTGTTGAGGGCAGGACCATTAACCATTATCTGAAGTCTGCTACTCTGAGCATGTCAGTTGGAGTTATGACATCATCGTGTTCCATGACACAGGTGTTTATATTTGAGCTAACGATGTGTCCAGAGATCAAAGGTTTCCATTGTTCTGAATGAGAGATGAACCTCTTACATGTGAACGTTTTGTTGAAGAACCGTAACAGATATCGGTGAAATTTCAAAGCGTGAAGCATGTCAAGGACCTTGAGTATCTGAAGTGTAATTTTTGTGTACTTTCGGGTCAATAATGTGGCCTTTTTGGCAGATTAACTAAAGGTGTGCGGCTGTGCGTGTGTGTGTGTGTGTGTGTGTGTGTGTGTGTGTGTGTGTGTGTGTGTGTGTGTGTGTGTGTGTGTGTGTGTGTGTGTGTGTGTGTGTGTGTGTGTGTGTGTGTGTGTAGGACATCCTCACCACTCATCCCTTCACCAAGATCTCCAACTGGAGCAGTGGGAACACCTACTTCCACATCACCATCGGCAACCTGGTCAGAGGAAGCAAACTACTGTGTGAGACTTCGCTGGTGGGTGGCAGCAACACACACACACACACACATTTATTGTAAAAAAAAAATGAGAGTCTGAAATGACAGCAGGAGGAGCATGATGTTCTCCATCATGAAGAACTACATTTCCCTTTTTCATGTGATAGCCTATTTCTGTCTTTAATCAATCAATCAACAACTTTATTAATCCCGCAAGGGGCAATTGGTTATGAGCAGCAGCTTATGTCATGTACACAGGCAGGAACATACAGGAAGAAAACACACAGATACACCCGGGAGCACAGATGTGGATCATTCCAATGTACACGATAAATAGTTCATAGCATCACAATAATAAATAAATAAATAAATAATCAAGTTAAAAGCCTTTCAAGAATTTAAAAGTTTGAGTGCAGAAGGGATGAATGATTTTGAAAAGCGATTAGTCCTTTGATCAGGTAGAGCATATCTTCGTCCTGATGGCAACAAACGAAATTCACGTGAAAGTACATGACCTGGAGAGTTCAGAATGCTCTCTGCTTTCCGCAGAATCTGTTGGTTACAGAAGGAGTTTAAGTCTCTCTGCTTCACGCCGATGATCTTGGAGCAGGTTTTAACAATGCTGTTCAGGCTGTTCCTGTCTTTCAGTGTAAGGCTATGGAACCAGCAGATAAAAGAAAAACAAATAAGGCTCTCAATGAATGCTTGGTAAAAACGACAAAGAATGAAAGGCCTGACAGAGAAAGAGTTCAGTTTGCGAAGAAGGTGCATCCTCTGTTGACCCCGCTTCACAATACACTCAGTATTCACATCAAATTTGAGGTGGTCATCGAAAATGGTGCCCAAGTATTTGTATGATGTGACAATTTCTACATTGTCATTGTGTATGATGCACTCCTTAGGAACATCCTTGTGACGTCTAAAATCAATGATCTATTCCTGGGTTTTGGAGACATTTAAATCCAGAAAACTGTCATCACACAGGAAATAAAATCAGTAAGAGCACACTCGTGGCCTGATTCTGAGCCGCTAAGGAGGGACAAGAGGGCGGTATCATCAGAGAATTTAACCAGGTAGCTGTTGTCTTGCATGCTCCTGCATTTATCACTGTACATTATAAAAAGTAGGGGCGAAAGAACGCATCCTTGAGGCGAGCCCGTGGAAGTGATGACAGAGTCAGAGAGGCGTCCATTGACAGACACCTTCTGCTCTCTATTAGTTAGAAAGTTTAAAATCCATAAAACAAGTTGATCGGGCCGTTTAAAATGTCATAACAGGCTCTCTACCAGGAGATGCGGCTGCATTGTGTTAAATGCTGAAGAAAAGTCAGCAAACAAAAGCCTAGCGTGGGCTTGTGACTTTTCAAGGTGTTTGTGGAGGGTGTGCAGTATAAGAAGCTTTGCATCCTCTACGCCTCTCCCTGCCTGATACGCACATTGGAGAGGATCAAGTTCACCACCTACTACTGACATGACATGCCTTTCACAATTTTTTCAAAAATGTTCATTACCAATGACGTTAAAGCCACCGGTCTGAAGTCGTTTAGGACTTTAGGATGAGGTTTCTTAGGGATGGGAATTACAGTTGAGGATTTCCACATATCAGGAATTTGGCTATTCTCAAGTGACAATTGGAATATATGCTGGAAAACACCACAGAGTTCGCTAGCACAATACTGGAGTGTACGCCCACAAATATGGTCTGGACCTGGGGCCTTCCTAATATTGACTCGTTTGAAGAGATTCCTAACATCATCCTGTTCAATGACTATGTCTGAGATAGGGGAGAGAGACTCTCTAAGGCCCAGGCCCCACGGGAACGAAAACGGGTTGTATCCGCATATTTCTCTTGCGTATAGCCCTTTAAGCTAGACGACGCCGTAACGGAACGATAGAAACGGACCCTGCAAACGGGTCCAAAGGTGGATAGATCTGGGAACGGAGCGCTCTGGGGGGTCCAACGGGGCCGTGTGGCAGCCTATACGGTCATCCGTTTCTGATAATGACGACGCAATAGCCCCGCCTCTCCCCGCCTCTGCTGCTCACCCCCGCAAAAGTACACTGCACACTGAATTCAGATTATTTATCTTTATCTCGATATGGACATAAACGCGAGTGAAGTCTAATCTGACAGGACGGAGACACGCAGCTCCTCCCGCTGTGATGCAGCGGGAGCAAAACACACACTTCAAGTCAGATCATCACCCTTAGCTATTTTAATTACCTCTCAAACTACCTAAACTAGTTATAAATATGTTTATTTTTACTGTCGGGTCATCATTACTGGATCAGCTGCTGCATGAGACAGACACTGACGCTGTCAGAAGAGAGGAAAAAGAGAGGCTCCGTGTATTTTATTATTATATATCATTATATAGAGTCGTTATTCATTTGTGCGAATGCTGTGCCACATATATATATAAACATATATATATATACATATATATCTACATATATATGTATATATATGTATATGTATATATATGTATATATATATGTATATATATATATACATACATATACATATATATATATATATACAGTGCAATAATTCTTTCATGCTAAATGAAGCTCTGTTGCTTGGATATCACTAGATCCTGTTACAGCGTAATATAAAAGTACATAACGATTGATGTGTAAATTAGCATAATTACTAGCTAACCGCTAGCTGCTAACTGCCGCCTCGTTAATATCAAATCTATCATAATAACAAACATTACCATGCTGTCATGAACGTGCGGTGCTGTTACGTGTACGCAAATTGACGTGCTTGATGTGAACGAGCATTTTGGGGGGCATGGTTAAAGTTGCGCATGCGCTATGAGCGCACATACGGGTACTTCTCAGGCATGCCGGGTAATCTGTGACGTTTCGCTCTCTCAAAAGTTGGGCCATTTTATCATCATGCGCGAATGAGCAACTCTCATAGGAATGAATGAGGCCCCGCCTCCCACGCTGTATCCAGTTCTTATTATACATCCATGGAAACGACTCGCTGGTATCTCGAGCTGAGCGCTCATTGGTGGGTTTTACCCCGTGCTGGGCATGAAACTCTCCATTGGCTCGGCAAAAGTGTGTTGTTGTTTTGTGTCAGTTTTACGTCGCCACTTCCATTCACATTTTTCATCATTGTTCCACAATGTTTATCATCATGAAATGAATGTCTATATATTTTATACTATACTTGCACTGCTTACCGTTTTCATACTTTATATATCTTATCATATTCATACACACTGTTAATACTGTTCTGCTCATAGGCTACTGTGTATAGTGTATTCATACCCCTCACGTATTCATGGGGTGTTTTTTCATCATTCAATTCATTCTATATTTTATTCTGTAGATTGTGTACATTACTTTTCACTTTACTGCTTTATGCACTCCTGGTTAGAAGCTAAACTGCATTTCGTTGTCTCAGTACCTGTAATCTGTGCAATAACAATAAAGTTGAATCTAATCTTGAGCAGGAACAAATGTATTTACATATCTACATATGTACATATCTGACATTAACGATTAAACACATTTGTGCATTCTTTATAAATGCAAACCGAGTCAAGCAGACTCCGGAGGTGGCGGTATGCACCTTAAAGTTGTTTGCAATCCGCCAAAAAACCGAGAGAAGAAGAAGAAGAAGAAGCCGACTCCGAGCTGTCCGACTTCAGGCGAGCTTTTTGAGACCTCCCCCGGCTGCGATCGGCTATTCTCGTCTACTTTCGAGGCGAGCCGCAGCTCGTCTCAAACAAGCCTATTATCCGGTGTATATTGCGTGTGGGCGGAAGCTTTTTGGCGATTGCGTTTCCGTTAATCCTATGCGTTTTGCCGTATGCGTTCCCGTGGGGCCGGGCCTTAAGGGTTGAGGTGTTTATGGAGAAATCATTTTTCTCGAATCGAGAATAGAAAATGTTAAAAGCATTGGGGAGGTCTGCCTCATTTGTTCCCTCAATGTTAATGGGATTCCTAGCCCTGTCATGTTGTTACCCTGGGAGATGGAGGACATTGATTTGATTACCCTCCAGGCTTCCCGAAGATCTCCACTGCTGTATTTGAGTTCCACCTTATCCCTATAAGCTGTTTTAGCTTTTCTTATCTCATTTCTTAAAGGAGAGGTGTCATGGCCATTTCCACTGATCATAATTCCATTGTTGAGGTATACTAAAATAGATTTATATTGTGCATTTTTCCAAACTCACATTGGTTTCTCATACAGCATCTCTGTAAACTACGTGTATTCACTGAATTTCACTATTTGCCTTTAACGGCTCGTTGTAGCTCCAATAGCTCCCGCCCCCACCCTCCCTGTGAGCACAGTGTGCTCTGATTGGTCGGGACGTTGTGAATCGCGCTGAGCTCCGTGGAGGTGTTGTTTCCTTGTTTAGGATACATAGCGAAACACAGCCAAACTCATCCTGAGCACAGACAAAGTCACAGTCGAAGTAAAAACAATAAGTGTGGCTTGATATTGAGTAAGAAAAAGGTTGATAAACGCAGTGAGAATGGGTCTGCAGAGAGAATTTCGCCGCGATCTCAACTGTCTGTTATCAGCCTGCAGCCAGGGAGGAGAAATCAGCAGAGCTGCCTGCTCCCTGCACACAGATGTGTGTGTGAGGAAGTCCGTGGATTGGTCAATTTGGACCAATCAGCGGGGGCTTAACGTAACGGCTCCGCGGACGTAACGTAGCAGCTCCACGGATTGGCCCATTTGGTTCCGGGTACCGCATGACCGTATTGCGTCATAGCTCTGGGCGTGGCTACTGGGTATCCAGACGTCACGATGCCCAGGAAGAACATAAGAAATCTCCAACGAGGCGTTTTGGGGAGGTCTTTTCTGTGTTAGAGTTTTACTCCCTACCCCTTTGAGGGTTTTGACTCTGCACACCGTTTACATGCATAAAAACCTTCATAACACACAAGGGGACGGGTAATGACCGGAAAAGCATGATCCCTCTCCTTTAATTCTCTGTTCATTTATTTTTTGTCCTGACTGTTTCCAGTATAAAATATACGTTTCTTTCTATTATCACACTCTTTAGTTCCTTCGTGACCCACGGCTTATTATTAGGGAAGACGGTAATGTCTTTACAAGGAATGTTGGACTCCACACAAAATGATATGTAGGATGAGACAGTTGACGTCAGTTTATTGAGATCAGAGCATGAGCTATAAAACACAGGGTAAGGTGTCCAACATTTCACAGTTTCTTTTGTGCACACTTGTTTTCTGCAGATGGGTTTGTAGATCGGCACCAGAAGAACGCTCGTGTGGTATGAAGCTCCAAAAGGGGGCATGGTCAGGGACTTGAACGCACCAGGCACCGTGCCCTAACATAAGTCAATCGTGGATTTATTTAAAGTTGTAGGACATGTGACATACTGCTCGTATGTTTTTAAGGTCTTATGTACCTCACAGTGATTACAATCTCCTAAAATAAATGTAGGAGCATCGGGGGAGAGGGAGTCCAGTCTGTTAGTAACTTCCTCAATCAGCTGGGTGGCTGCTGAGGCGCTTGCCCGTGGGTGAATGTAAACAATAGTGAAAAACAGCTGGGGGAACTCTCTAGGCAAGTAGAAGTGGCGAAGCGAAATGGATAACAGTTGAAGATCCGGAGTACATATTTCCTCCCGAACTGTGAAGGAATTACAGTACCTTTTGTTGATATAAAAGCATACTCCACCCCCGCGGGATTTGTTTGTTATGACAGGCGACCGGTCCATCCGAACAGGGTACCCAAAACCGCTGATGTGTAGGTCCTCGTTGCTGTCTGAGGCTTTCAGCCACGTCTCAGTGAATGCCAGCAGACACGCGTCCCTGTAATCTCGCTTGAATTTAGCACAAGCCTCCAATTCGTCCAATTTGTTCCGTAGGGATTGAACATTGGAGAGAAGGATAGTTGGGAGCGGGGGGAGCCGGCGTCGGTTGTCTAGCCCGTTTGTCCTCAGTCTGCGTTGAACGCCTCCTCTCCTTCCTCTCTTCCTCCGACGATTTTTGGGCATCATCCCGCCCGGTAAAGCATTTGTGCTACTACTTCTTAGGAAGGGTTACTTGCTGCCAGTGAACTTATATCCAGCAGCAGCTCACGGCTGTAGATGAGCCTGTGACTTAGCACGTCACCGCTGAGTCCCCATGCCATACGGCTGAAAAGAGTCCAAAGCACCGCAAGGACGCATATATAGTCACTCCGCTTGATTAAAAGAATCCACCCAAGCTCCTGGATGTAGAAAAGTTCACACAAACTAGAGAAAACAACAAAAACAAAGCATGACACACACAGCTGCTCCCAGGTCGCACCAGCGTGAGCGCCCCGGAAGTAAAGGATGGGCTGCCTCCTTGTTTGTGTTCAAATGTGTGCTGGGCAACGATTAACATTTTAATCACGATTATTCGCATTGTTATCACAAAATTCAATAATGAATTCAAAAGTAGTGTATTGCTACTTTTATTTTAAAGTACTGCTTTATGAAAAAAAGGGCAATACCATTTGGTTTGCAAACACTTTAAACAATAAGGTCTTTTTTAACAGCAGTATTCCCTTTACACAGTAGCAGTTCAAATATCTCTTGTACATTTCAACTTAAACCTTAATTATTATAATCAAATCAAATATGAAACCAAAGCTATTTGCCACTGCCAGGGATTTAACGTGTTATCTGGTTTGTTATAGAAGTTCCCCTCAAAGTCCAGAGATAACCAAACTTTGCAGTGGTTAAAATAACTCTGGTTCTATCAACTCCTGAAGAGATGTACAATGTCCATGTCAGAGTTCTGTACCTTCGTCCATGTTTCTGTCTCCGCCACTTCTTTCTGTTTCTGTTCATGTGAGCGCTGCAGCAGTCTTAGGCCCGCCCACTATGCTCTCTCGGGGGGGGCTATGGCGTCGTCTGTGGACCTGTTTGCTCTGTAGGCAAACTGCAGGGGGTCCAGAGAGACAGGGAGGGAGGAGGTGATGAAGGTTTTGACTAACCGCTCAAAGCACTTCATGATGATGGAGGTGAGTGCTACTGGGCGGTAGTCGTTGAGGCAGGTGATTATTGTCTTTTTGGGGACAGGAACGATGGTGAAGTGTTTGAAGCATGTGGGGACTACATTTACTACACTACTAAGCCAATACTGATCAACATCCCCACCCTCCTGTGACCATGGTTTGTCTGTACGGACTTTCAAAATTATAATATTAATTTAAAAAAAACTATAAAATAATTGTCCGCGTTATTAATAAAGGCGTTAACGCGATATTAACAAGTTAACTTGCCCGGCCCTAGTTTCAAAACAGAATTAAACTGTTCTGAAACGTCGCGCTGTGCGCCTTCAAGAGGTGTGTGACGTGTGTGTGTGTTTTCCTTTCCCCTGCAGGGCTACAAGATGGACGACCTGCTGACCTCCTACATCAGTCAGATGCTGACCACCATGAACCGGCAGCGCCCGGGGCGGGGCCACAGCAAGTGAACTTCTTACTGGCAGGAAGCCGCCGAGCTCGTCCGGCTCCTGCGCCCTATTGGCCAGCACTGCAGCTGGGGGCGGACCTTTGCCCACCAGCTGTGGAGGATGAGCCGCAGTCCTTCTGTCAGCTCGGCAGAGTCCAAGCTCACAGAGGACAGTTCGTCTTCCAGCAGCGAGGACCCCGGGGAGGGCCCCAGCCACTATCACCTGTACAGACCCCCTGAGGAAGAGGAGTCCAGCGAGGACGACTACCTCTGAACGTCCAAACTGTCCGAACACTCCTTAAAAAATATTCTGACGTGTCCTGCCTGGATGTTGGAACCTGTGAGGACTCAGAAATACATCAGCTAACTGTTATTAGAATGTATACATTTATAAGCTACAAGTGAGACCGGTGGACTACAGTATCCAGGAAGTGCCGAGTTTAGCAAAAACTCAATCTCACTATTTTTGAATAAGTAAATCCATCCATATTATGCCTTTGTTAATGAATTGTTGTTTATTATATACAGATGGGACATACTGATAGAAATGTGACACTAATGTAAATGCTTAATAATAATTATAGGCCTTATTGTCTAATGGTTTTTCAATCTCTCTATGTTTATTAAGGTATGTTTGTGAAAACGATATTTGATTTAATTCTTTGTGTTATTTACAAAGTCTTACATTTAATTTGAAACTGCATAAAACCCTAGCTATACTCCAGGAGTTAGCATGTTAACGTTAGCCTACAGCTCAAAGCACAGCTGGGCATAAAAACGCGTCAGGAATAAGGATTTAAAAATATAAACATTTTCATCCATCAGACTATTGTGTAATTGTTTTGTGTGTGTGAGTGTGTGTAATGAACATTGGAGCATCACAGGAGCTTTAGTGACAGTTCTTCCTCTCCCTTCCCTGCCTGGTGCATCCTAACATAATGAAGTCATGGAGTTGTTGAGTTTATGTTCTCTCTTAGAGACAGCTGTCATTTTCTGTAGAAAAACATTTCTCTGGCCTTAGAACCAAACAGTGTAACTGGAGTGTTGTGAGGGTCCTAGCTTTATTTAGAACCGTATGAGCCCCCCAGAGAGTCCATGGCTCTGCTGTAGGCCTTACTGTGTGGCAGTTTACATTGGGGATTTGTTTTATTTCATGTATGTTGATTTATGTTTACACCTTGTTTAATATTGTAGATCAGTGTCAGCTGCGTGTGTTTAGTTTTACATTAATTAATTAATTGCCTTAATTATCTCTCTATTTCTGTTGGGACTGCATTACCCATAATTCCTGTGGAGTGCAGCTGCTGTTTTTGTAACATTCCTGTAGTTTGAAAACATATCCCAAACTCAAGGTCAACTAACAAGCTTTTTTTTTACTGTCATTCCAAATATCATTTTTCGTAATAAATGTTTTTAGTTTGCAAATGCATTTATAACTGGATGTTCCACCTTTTTGTTATAAAGGATGTTTTCACATTCCATTTGTTGTTCAGCACAGAGTGATGCCTCATGCCTTTCACTAGGAAACTGAAATGCTGAAGAGTAATCATTACAAATGAAATGTTCTTCACATTTCTCCCACAACTGACTGTGTGATTCATTTAACACCTCAAAATAACAAGAATAATAAAAAGAATAAAACACATACCTCCCAAACCAGGGCTGAACTGTGAATACAATATTTCAGATTGTTCATGTGACTATCAAAATAAACATGAACAACCACCACATTCAAATCAAAGAAATGTGATTCATGTTCACTTCAGGTGATTTATAGACATCTTTAAAGATCTTCCTTGATCACAGGGATCCTGGCTGTTGGAATGGGAAAGTAGTGTGTACTTTGAGTGGGTCACAATAGTGGTCGTTCAGAGGCTCTGATCCAGTGCCTTGCTCTCTTAGAGGTTCGGAGATTCTTCACTAAATGCCTAAGCTCCAGTCAAATAGAAAAAGTGATATCTAGGCAAGTCAATATGAACATCTGCTATAGATTCATTTTCTCCACTCAACTCTAGCTGCATTCAAAACTGCCAGCTTTTCTATTCTGTTGGGGTGCAGACCGGATGTTGGGGTGCAGACCGGATGTTGGGGTGCAGACCGGATGTTGGGGTGCAGACCGGATGTTGGGGTGCAGACCGGATGTTGGGGTGCAGACCGGATGTTGGGGTGCAGACCGGATGTTGGGGTGCAGACCGGATGTTGGGGTGCAGACCGGATGATGGGGTGCAGACCGGATGTTGGGGTGCAGACCGGATGTTGGGGTGCAGACCGGATGATGGGGTGCAGACCGGATGTTGGGGTGCAGACCGGATGATGGGGTGCAGACCGGATGTTGGGGTGCAGACCGGATGTTGGGGTGCAGACCGGATGTTGGGGTGCAGACCGGATGTTTGCTCTGACTCAAAGCTCTGTGCTGTAGCAAAAATAGTTTATATATTATAAATATACTAAAAAAAGTATGCCGTGACTAATTTTCATAAATGTCCTAGTTTAGTATAACTAAGAGTTTCAGTATAGCATGTTGAAAAATAAATCAGAGTATATTTTGTTGGTGAAAAAGACTCTCATCATTTGGTATACATTACTGAAGTTTACCCACATTTTTTACGAGTTACTAAATAGTAACTTGTAAAAAATGTGGGTAAACGTCAGTAATATCAGCAAAATTAAGTCAAATGAATCATATTATAGTTTTTCACTTGAAATATCATTACGCCATACAAATAATGATAGTTTACTATAACTATAATGTATAAGATTTCATAGTACAGCATGTCATGAAGTCATAGAATATTATGGAATAAAAATGTAACAATACATATGATAGAAGAGTATGCTATAACAAAGTCAAAAGTCAAGAGTATTGTCTGTATTCAAATGAAAGTCTTTGTCATGAATGTCAAAAAAGGAAAGTCTGAAGTAGTCATAGAGCCAAAGAATACTGTGTGGTTTTAAAGTACTACATATAGTATCTTATAGGAAAGTCAGATACGTTTTTCATTCAAAAGTGTGTTAAATACATTCGTATAGAATGTAATGAAAAACCCATCAAATAAGTCATACTCATGGCAAGTATGGTGTCAAATGAGTCATATCATAGTATTTCATCATAAAGCATTCTATTGAAATGTCATAAAAGTATGTCACATAGTCACATTGTTGAAAAAAAATGTTGAAAGTAATTAAAAGTGTGACAAAGATGTCTTACTTTAGTATGTCATAAATAGTCAGTCATTCTATAATATGTTGAGATTCTTCTTATCTCGGGTATTTGGCTACCAGGAGCAGAATGTCATCCTGCTGAAGTTTAGTTTTGGTTTTATTTCCATATCAGTCAATGATTCTATCTTTGTCATCCCTATTTAATCATTATTATTCACACTACAAACACATATATGATTGTATTAATTGAATTTGAATATATAATTGCTAATATATATTTGGAGGATAAAATGACTTGTATTTGCACAATATGAGATCAGTGAAATGTAAGTTGTTGTGATGTGTATACATGTAC
The DNA here is from genome assembly GCF_902827165.1 of Trematomus bernacchii. Lineage (NCBI taxonomy): Eukaryota > Metazoa > Chordata > Actinopteri > Perciformes > Nototheniidae > Trematomus > Trematomus bernacchii. Next base: position 1,080,605 of record NW_022987621.1, read on the forward strand.
TTCAGGCATAACAAAGCAGAGCAAAAAGAGTTACCAACAACAGACCTTCTCATGTTTTAATATAAGATGACAGCAGCATTACAATCAGAGAACAGTCACAGTCAAAACAAGAAACACAAGCTTGGAAACGCTTCTATTAAATCAAACCGAAAGTAGCCGTTGAGTACAAGCTGAAAGAAAGGCATCTGGACTCTGACAGTACTCCGTTATATCTCAGCTGATGTTTGGCTGCATTACTGCATTCATTGCTCAGAGACAGTGGCTCAGAGATGTGGGTAGTTGATGCTTGCAGTCATTTCCTTTCTGATTCCTTATTTCAGAAGATCTGATTGTTGTGTAGCCTGAACATATCTCTGCAGCGGGGATCTCCTCGTGTTACTTTCTGTACACGTTTAGCACGACACGAGCATCACATGAACACAGACAGGAAGCATCAAACCAGCAACCTTTATCCACTCATACAGCCGCATCTGACACACAGCTGAGGGGGTGACATTCATAAACTCTTATTAATGACCTGGAACATACCCTGTCAAAAATATATTTGAATCTACACAGATAAGTCTTTATCTGTGTAGAATGATAAAGACAGCAGAGAAGTTGGATGATTCCAGAACAGTCATCCGACTGTTGTAGAATAATACAACGAGGCTGTGCTCTGAAGTTTAGCTCTCAAGTAATATATTGCAGAGTGGAGCAGTGATGATACTGGCGAGGTTTTGATCAGAGGAGCACTGAACTGGTGCCTCTGCTGTCAGTGTTCCTCACAGCGTGCTAAACTCTGGCTGGAACCTTTCTACCTGATTGTGTTTTGAGACATTTGAAAAAGTTCCTGTGGTTGTTAGGATCCAACGGAGGACTTGCCATCACAAAGTATAGCTTTTGAAAAGAATCTATAAAATACAAGTTGGATGATTCCAGAACATGCAAGCGTAAAGCCAAAGCATCTCCAAAGGAAACCCAGCGCAGGGCTTTATTCAAATGAATATACAGTATATTCATTTGAATATTTATGGTTCTGCAGCTATAGTGATTGCAGCCAAAAAGCTTAGCCTACTATATCTCAACAGGAACACAAAGAGAGCTAAACTAAGTGCTAACCACTGTTTCATGTGACATTACAACACAGTACAAGTTGCTTTGTGTTTGCAGTCTTTGAAAGATGTTAACTCTGCACTGTACTGACTGCTTTAACTTCAGAATTCAGAATTTAAGGACTAAGACGTGTCAAAATCCAGGCCTATCCCTAAACGTAAAAGTTCACTATTGATCCAGTGAATGACTGGAGAGATGTAATGCTAACCTGTGCAGCAAACTGGCAAAACCCCTAAGAAATGAAGGATCCTAACCTCTTGGATTTCAAACCTAAAAAGTGAAGACACTTAAACACAAATGTAAAATCAGTTGAAATGAGGACAACATAGCACTGACGGACTATAGAGTCGCTGTGTTCCAGGAAAAGAAGCTGTATTCATTGCCTCTTTGAACAAGAAGTATCTGTATCTTTATTAGAGCAGCTATGGGTCCTTTGGCACAAACATGAAGCCAAACTGGAATAAAGCCCTGCCGGAACATTCCCACATGCTTTTGAGACACATGGCCTGCTATATAATACATTCACTCTAATACAAAAGATAAATAGATATTAGCAATACCTTCTCAAGCCTCTGGGTTACATTCACTCCGTCAGTCCAACAGTGTACAGTTCACAGACTGCCCCTGCCCCCCCCCCCCCCCCCCCCCCCCCCCCCTCACAGACCACCAGAGACCGGTTTACGGCTGGTTCTGATGCAGCTGATCTCCGTGCAGCACGTTGTCCATGGGTTCCACTCCATCACTCCTCCAGCTTCTTCAAACATTTGGTTTTTCTTTTAACTAGAACCACGAGACAGAAAGAGTGAAGTGACTCGCTTATTACTACAGCAGTGTATATTCATTGGTTTCTTCTTTCTTTTGAGTTTCTTGCGATGCTGAGCTCAGCTGGTGGTGTTGAATGATGAACATGTTGTAAAGCATGTCAGGCTCTGGGTAGAGTTCAACTGTCCTCCCTGCCCAGGCTGTGTGATGGCCTCTATGACACTGGGGGTCTCCAGCCCCCCCGCTGCCTGACCAGCCGAGTCCTGCAGGCCGGGGCCCACAGACTGAGAGGAGAGAGGAAGGCTCTGCTGCTGTTCCTCTCTCTGTTCTTGGTCACTCTGTCCTGGATTCTCTGAGTGTGTATCACCAAAGGCTCAGTTAGAAATAGTTACTGTCACAGATGTAATGACAGTTTAAATGTAATAACCCATATGGAGTTGTTTCCTTTCAGCATGCTGCCCGCACTCTGAACAACTAGATGCAGTTTGGTGGGGGGGTTTGACAGTGTTAACCTCTAATAATAATAATCAGGAATGTTTTATTCCAATGTGATGCTTCCTTATCAGGACGTAAATATTTAAGTTTTTCATTACTCGTTCTTTTTCTTCCCTCTCTCACTGTCTGTACCTTCCGCTCTCTGTCTCTCCCCCCCTCACTCCTCAGTGATGGTGGGCAGGTGGGGCTTACTGGGGGAACTGGGCGCGCTCCGCAGGTCTGGCCGCACGCTGACGCTGGAGATGGACCACACGTCACTCAGCTCTGCAGATGGGGGGCAAACAGTCAAAGAGTTTATAGTTCATACCTTCACATGGAGCACTGTGGGGGAGGCATGCCATAGAGAGTCCCTCCCTTCCGGTGGAACTCCATGGGACCTTATTTCAGAAAAATTATGTATTGAAGTCAATGGAGAGAGAAAAGTTATCTTTCGATCCCGTTTGTGCCACGAATTACACATATGATGTTTGTCAATTTAAAAAAGCATTTCCAAGTAAAAAAAGTCACAGTTTGTCGTAAAACTGTGAAGTAACACTTATTTGTGTGTGAAATCGCTCAATGAACTACATCTCTGGTCTCACACAACACATGTCACCAACACCAGAATGAGGTGGAAAGTATTAAAGGAGGTGGAAATCCATAGGCGGCGCGTGAGGCTCAGGTTTGGGAAGGCTAAATAACGTTTTTTACCTGACGCTGCCCGCCTCCGGCGTCTATAGAAAAGAGATCAACTCAGTGAAAGCACCGCCTGCTGACCAATCAGAGCTCAGTGTGCAGAGTTGAAATCTATCAAGTTATATTACAGGATAAAGGAAATAGTTTAAACTGCCGTATGCAGAGAAGACGCCAACGTGTCGCACTTATCATTCATATCACATCATCAATCAGATCATCGATCATATAATATCATAATATATCATATATTTCCTTATCTGAGTCAGCTTCTCGAGCCGTATCTGGCCGTGCATCACTTACATTGTCACATACTGTATGCAGAAGTGTTATTTTAAGCAACACATTAAGTTGACGAAACATTCAACTCAAATGTAATTACAGTCAGATCCACTCGTGTCTTAGATGGGGCAGTGATATCATAAAACTGTTGTACGCTTTCAAACACTCGGTAGTTTATTTATTTTTTAACCAGTTGTTCTGTATTCACCTTGCAGGTGACACTATGTGGCTTGTATCCTGGGTTATATGTTTAAGTCATGGATGTTTAAAGTTCATATTTGTCTAATATTAGTTTACTTTTTTTTTACTGCGCTGTCAGTACACTTGTCCCTGTTTGTGATTGGTCAAATGTTGCTAACCCCGCCCCTTTCACGGTTAGGGTTAACAGACTACATCTACTGTATGGACCCCAATGATGCAAAGAGAAAAATAAGGTAGTAAGGGCATATTTACAAGCTTCATACACTGTAGGGGGGGCGGGCTGTAGGTTCTCACAGTAATGGAGGGTTTTTCTACAACAGTTTCTGTAGTTCTTGATCCTCTCAGTTGTTTAAATCCCACACGTCTCTGTGTGGGCTTCAGAGAGGGTGCTACTCTCCTACAGTAAGAGTAGCAGCTTGTACAGTTCAGACAAAGTTCAGAGTTCATACAAGGTTCCCCTGAGGCGCCATGCAGGGGGTCATGCGGGGGGTCATGGGTTGAAGACCAAAGGGAGGGAGACCAGGGCTCCAGCAGGGGGGTCAGAGTGGAGGGGGCTCCAGCGAAAACAGATGACCTCTGAGGAGTCTAAAACACACATGCATGCAAGGATTGAATCATAAAAGAATGTCTCTGCTGGTCCATCACATGTACCAGCTTCATCCCTGTGTGCAGTACAGATGGAACGGGGGGCTGGGGGCCATATTTGTTTTTAATCCTCTTACACTCTGGGAGTGTTGCTGATTGGCTTAGATGACCAGATAAGACATTGCCTCTTTTAATGAAGATGATCTGCTCCAGCAAAGCCTCACTCTGTACTGATCAGCAGGAATGAAACTGATAGTGACTGCTATTAATGATACTGGTATTGAGTAAACTGAGTGTATCCTGAAAAGGGGTATTACATGGATCCACAGTGACACTGTAAAGAGAAACACACACCTGTCCTGAACTTGCTGTACGCTCCATTCTCATGAGTCTGTCGGCTGCCGGACCAGGGCAGGCCTCTCTCTCTCCACCTGACACACACACACACACACACACACACACACACACACACACACACACACACACACACACACACACACACACACACACACACACACACACACACACACACACACACACACACACACACACACACACACACACACACACACACACACACACACACCAAAGAGAGAGATCAGAGCAGCAGGGGAACCAGGTGTGTCTCTGTGCTCACCAAAGTGCTTTGAGCTGCCACATGTACCTGCTTTCATCTGTCCACTGAGTGTGCATTACCACGTGGAAGTGCCTGTGTGTGTGTGTGTGTGTGTGTGTGTGTGTGTGTGTGTGTGTGTGTGTGTGTGTGTGTGTGTGTGTGTGTGTGTGTGTGTGTGTGTGTGTGTGTGTGTGTGTGTGTGAGAGTGTGTGTGTCTGTACGCACCAATGGAATATGAAAACTGCTATGATGAGCAGGGCAGACACAGCATCAGTCAGAATCCACATCAAACTGTATTCCTCTTGAGTCTGGAGAGTCGGAGAGAAGGTTGATAATGGAACAGTGAACAGACCATTATGTATTTGATTGAACACAAAGTCTGGGGCTTAGGTACTTGTATACAAAAGTTAGAGATGTAGGTGGTGAGAGAATGTCAGTGATACCAAAAGATTACAGACTGAACAACCTTCAAACACCACGCTACCTGCTGCAGAGCTTCTAACCTACTGACTACCAGTGGAGAGCCACAGCGGATCTGAGCACATTCTAGATGTCTAAAATATAAATGCATAAGGACTTTTTTCAAACCCTCCACAGGCTGTAAGCAGCTCCCAAATCTGAGGGAAGTTAGAGGCAGTCCAGGGACAGAAGAAGAGGACGAATGTCCTCTTACAGTTTAGACTACATCCTGGTAAGTAAATCAAACTAAAGCAAATCAATAGCAAACAATCAGCATGTGAAAAGGCTGCAAAAGTAGGCCTGTGTTTTTCAACAATTTGTAGTCTACTTCTGTATGTACAGTTTACAATTGATTAAAAAAGAGGTTTCATCACATGAAATAATCATTATACTAAGGTTTGCCAAATGGTCTTATCTATGTTTCTATTTCAGCTGCACTGAACTCAAACTTGTATTTTCTCCGAGTAGTTTATGTTTTGATGTCTGTGTAGAATGCTGCATGTCAGCCCCCCCCTCTCCCACCCGTCTGTCCTCTCTTTATGATAAAGGCAAAGAAGGACGACACATTCTCATAGTAGTCAAAGTCTGCCTTTGCTGCATCAATATTGAGCATATTTTGGGGAATTCCCTGACTTCTTGGAATTGCAAAACAAAATCATGTTTGGTGACATTTAAAGGAAATGATACAAGCCAATAGCTGTGGAGACAGCTAGGACATACAGTATATACAGTTTGGTACAGCCATGTTGTAGATCAAAGCTTCATGCAGCCAAACAATTAAGCCTTTAGGAATATGACATGAAGCTTTCTCAGGACAGCAGGATGATAATATCTAATAAAGCGCTCACCATGAGGAAGAGCGGCTTGTTGATGCTGGACAGGATGTGGATGGAGTTGGTGGTTACAGACTGAGCTCCGGAGCACCAGGCCAAAGTGTAGAGCCACGGCTGACTGATCACATACAGGTTAGTGCTGACGTTCACCGACTGGTACTTTCTGTGGAGACAGAGGTGTGGAGGGGGGACAGGAGGAACACATTCAATAGTTTCCATAGTCACCTGGTTTCTCTTTGACGTACCGTTTTATTTGATTTACAAAACCCTTCAAATGTTAGGAATCAGGAGTTATAGTGGTGTTTTATTGATGGTAGCCCTCCTTCTTGGTGACCAGCATACCAGCATAGACCAGCATACCAGCATACAAGTGACCAAAACACAACATATGCTGGTTTTGCTGGTCAACTATGCTGGTCTATGCTGGTCAACACCATGCTGGTCTATGCTGGTTTTTTCAGCAGGGATGTATATATCTATCACCAGCTTATGTTAGTATTAAATATACAATGTATTCTGGTAACTATCAAAATAAAGACATAGTATAGTGTTCATAACAGTATTTTTATTTAATAAATTATACATTAACAATACAATAATATTTAAAAAAAAACCTACATCTAAATAAATATATAATCTAAAATAGAAAATAAAAATAACAAATATAATTCAAAATTTAAATAGCAACAAAAAGTTAAAGTATTTTTTTTCTTTTTCTTGTTAATATCCATTATCTTCTCTGTTATGTATCTTCTGGTCTTTGCCAATATGGCCAGCATTTCTTGGTCCTCCACGTCTTTATTACAGCCACTGCTTGAAGCAAACTGAAAATAAATGAAAAGATCAGAGTATCAAATATCGTCTACAAATGTACAGTACTACTACTTTTATCGATACCGCTTATCGATCCGGTCCTTTAACGGTACTCTTATTGGTTCTTTTGAAAAAAAAAAGGTAAATGAACTAAACATATTGTGAACAAAATTAACATTGCTTTTTATTTAAATGAAATAAATAATATTTCACATCAAAAGAAACAACAATGTTTTAACAAATCGTACAGTATTAAATTATGTGATGACAGAACTGTAAACAGAATAGCTGAAACTTTAACAAAATAAATAACTCATGGTAATCATTAACCCATGTTTGTATCATCGAGTTAGCTCCGTGTGTTGCTGCTAGCATACATAATACCTGACGTGGAAACGTTACTCGTGGATGGGGCTACAGAGCTACTAGAAAGACAGTCGAACCCGGTGCATTTCTCCGTCTGAACGTGGTGCACTTTTGCTAAATGTTTAGACAAATTGCTCGTGTTACCGCCCTTACATGCTAAACTCTTATTGCACTTTAGGCATCGAGCATTGTCCACCTCAAGACCAAGCCCCCAGGAAGTGCGCCGGACTCTGAGGAAAATATTCGTTGTGTGGGTACTACAATTTCCTTATCAGTCCGTGACGTCGACCGGCCCAGAAATACTTTTTCCCATTGACTAACATGGGGAAAGAGACGTCTGTAAATCGGTGGATAATTTTTTTTAAACTAAATAAACTACCCAGTATGAACTATTTTATAGCCCTTATTAGAATCATTCGGTCCTCAAGTTGTAAACTGCACTAAAAGCCGAATCTAGATTTATTTTCTCTCTCCATTCATTCTAGTGAGCCGAGAGTGGGAGCTCGGGGGGCGGGGCTTAATGACAGGAGGTGGGGCTTAAGGGGCGCATGCTCTGTGAGCACACATACGGGTTCTTCTGCTCTGACAGCCAGGCATGACGGGTAATCTGTGACGTTTCGCTCTCTCAAAAGTTGGGCCATTTTGACTTCATGCGCCAATGAGCAGCTCTCATAGGAAAGAACGAGACTCGAAAATACATCATAGATGCATTTTGAAGTCTTATTGCATATTAGAAACGGAGTTGGCGACAGTAAGACTGCGATATAATGTTTATGTCGCAATAATACATATGACATCTATTTTTTAAATGTCTCCAGTACCGATAAAAAGATCAATAACGTTGGACCTTAACGGTACCACGGTCTTTAATAATTCAGCCCCGGGGCCCCGTTAATACCGGGGCACGGTACCCATCCCTAGTTTTAATTATTACATCATCAATATTACATTTCAAATAACCAAGTACTTGGTATCTCACAAAGAGCAAGTGGCTAGTGCTGCTAACATACCTTTCAAAACCGATAGCTTCTGCGGGGTTAGAGGCTGCCTGGTGGTCTTGATGGTGGGGCATTCCTTTCCAGTCAGGCTCCTTTCCCCTAAGGTTTCGGTGCCTCAAAAGGCCACAGCCAACTCCTTCACGAACATGGAGTCCCTTGTGTTGTTTTTTATTTTTGCCCAGACCTCTGGACGCACTGGAATCTCCCCTTGCAAGTGAATCTGACAAAAATCCGAAACATAAAATGTGTACAGTAGCCTATACATAAAAGGTAGACACCAATATGTGACTGAGGAGCAAAAATAAAAAAGGCTCCACTATAATATATACCTTCCCATGTGGCTCGCTCTTTGAAGGGGGATTATTGGGGTGTGTGGGTGTCCAGGGTGCCATCTCACACTGTGTCTCAGATTGTTCTTCTACAGAATGTGAATAAGACACAAAGAAAGGGTAGCAAAAACATTTCAACAATAGTATAAATTCATATGCGTATATCTTGATGGGCTGATTGTTTACACATTTCACTGCCATCTTGTCTGTTTCTTTTATTGCAGATGCTGATGAAAGTTCAAATGCAAAATCGATCAAAGACTGACATTATTATTTGCTTGCAATTTAAGAACAAATGTACTTACTTTGTGAAAATACCTGGTTTAATAGTTTATCCAAATACATTTTTAGATTTGCTGTCCTGTAGGTGGCGACTTCCCCTTCCAGCTCAGCTTTGGAATCCTCCAATTTAGCAGATCTTTATAATATAATGAAAAAGAGAATTATCAACGAAACAGCCTTTTAGCCTACCACCAGTCAAATATGTTGTTACCCTATGACTGGTAAAAACACAAACATTAAATGTACCTTCTGTATTAACCGTCTAAAGATGTTTCAGTGTCATACAAATTAGTTCCTGTTGTAATTGTGCAGCTGTATTATCTGGGAAATAGAAGAATCGGATCAGGATTCGGTATTGGCAGACAATCAATATCAAATGACTCGGATCGTTATTAGCATCAGCATTTGATCACCTTTGTCGACTTGCAGCCTAAATACAAAGATAACTCCACTCCTCTCCTACCACTCTTACCTCTAATGAGCCTTGGTATAACTAGTGTCCGAGTCATAGGGTCCAGGACTGACTGAAGACATGTGGAACAGAGTCATAGGGTCCAGGACTGACTGAAGACATGTGGAACAGAGGACAGGCATGGTTCCATGTACAGGGAACTGGAACTTTGAACAGGTGTTTTCATCTTTTCTGCCTGAAGATTCACAAGTTCTTGATCAGGTGTTTGATGTGGGCTGGCATGATCCTTTCTGCAGCGATGAATAAAGAAAACAAAGAAAACATTTTAATAATAGTAATGATGGTAACAACAATAATATTAGTATAACTATGTATATAGCACTTACAAAATTGCAAAGTGACTCTCACAACAAAAATAAAGAACAAAACAATACCAACAATAAAAAAACAAATTATAGGAATGTTAAGAGACAAAGAAATGCTAAACATTCTGAGAGGCCCACTAGAAAAGCTAGACTCAATGGCTCTTGATGACATCAATGAGCAGTCCCAATACATGCCGTTGTATACAAATAAATAGGTCCAGATTTCTTCAATTTTGTGTTGGATGATTTGTTTTATTGATTGCTGATGGATGTTAAGATGTGTTTTACAATTATAACAAAAATATTATTGTAATTGGAATAAAAAAGTTTACAAATCATAGTTGTAATAAAATCACTAGCAATATAGAATTTATTCAACAGCGGTAAAGCATTAAGTTGCTAAATTAACGTACACTGAACTGTAAAACAACTTACCACTATTTAGGAAAGGCTCTGATCAGAAGGGTTGACTAGTAGGACAGCGAAGAGGCGGAGGAGGTCTATGTCATGTACAACCATTGGTAGATGTTACACCTGAAAGAAAGATAAGGAAATAAGAGAAGACAGGAGGACAAACATCCTATTAAGTGAAAAACCAAATCATGTCAAGCTTTAAATCTTTCAGTCTTTACAATGCGCTGTTGGAAATTACATTCCAAAGGCTAAATTCAAACTCAATACCATAAATAACTGGGTACCAAAGTGCTTTACCTGATAGAACACGTTCCACATGGAGCAGCAACCATCCGGCTGGGCCTTTTGCTGCATATCATCTCCTCCCTCTCCACTGTTTCCAGTAGATCTCTACTGCCTCTGTCCAATAAAACAGAAATGCCCCAAAAAATCATATTTAAAAAGTTAAAAACAATAACTTGCTTTTGGCATTAAATGGATTTCCTGGATGTCAGGAATGCCAGAAAGACGTTCCCTTCAAGTCCACAACCAGTCATAGGAGTTCAAATGCAAAGCCTGAACGATGACAAGAGCGAGAGACTTTACAAGATAAATAATACCAGAGCAGTGTGTACGACATGCAGAGAACAGATCAAATCCCCTGACAGACTCACACACTTTGGTGTCGGACCCAACTCATGTACAGTATGTTTTGCATCTCCTCAACAATGGTCTGTATAGTTGAGTAGAAGAAAAACTGTCTCTACAGTTTCAGGTAGATTAACACACATTTGTAAGAAAAGTTTACAATGAAGCACAAAAACCCTCTTTGTATTAAGCGAGCTGCCACAGAAAGTACAGCTTAACATGCCAACCTTTGGTAGAGTGAGCTAACGTTAGCTAACTTCATGTCCAACACAAAACCTCTAACGTTCATTACATTGACGATTTTAAACAAAACTTAACTCAGGGGCAACACAAACTGCAGAACACATTAGCTGATAACTGTTGTTAGCTAAGACAGCTAGCTCTTGTTAAGGGAAGTAACAACAGCTTCTTAGCAAACTTAAGGTTAAGTAAACATTAACGTAACGTTGTAAGAAAGCAAAACGAACCTTCGAGAAAGCTTTTACTCTCAGACTGGGTGAAATTGTGTAGCGTTGCTTGCCTCCAGAATGACACGATGGGCTCACAGGAACTCAGATGCACGATTCAGTTTGAACTCAAAAATATATTTTATTAATAAAAGACTAAAATTCCAAACGTAGGGCTACAAACAAAAATCACTGAACAGGAAAACTTCGATAACAAAGAAAAGATCACTAGGTTCTACTAAAGATTACTAGGTTCTACTAAGTTGTTCCAAAAGACTCACTATAATAACAGACATGGACTCGACGTGGAGACGAGACGAACTGACACAAGACAAAGGGAGACAAGGGCTAAGGTAGAGTCATTTACCAAAATAAAACGGAAGGTGACAAGACTAAGAACACAAGACATTAAACTAAAAGGATTTTAACGCTGAAACCTTACACAGAAGGACTTTAGCGTGTTTCCCAGTAGAGAGAGCTGTCGAAGCGGTTCCTCTATCCTCTCAGAAGAGCAGCTGCTGGGCGGAGTCACAGAAACAGCTCTCAACCACTCTCAACTGATCTTCACTCCCCGACAGTTAGCGCCAGTTAAAAACCATGTTTTCAACCACTGCTGTCTCGCAGTTCCTCCGTGTCCCGCCCTCTCTGTCTGTCACAGTATGTTTGTCTGTCTGTTTGTCTGTCTCTCTCTCTCTGTCTATGTCTCTCTCTCTATTTATTTAGCTAAAATGGTAATCCAACATCGCCAGCTATAACATGAGACCTTGCTGGTGTACCAGCTTTCCCATGCTGGTCTTGCTGATGTACCAGCTTTCCCAGCAAGACCATGCTGGTGTACCAGCTTTCCCATGCTGGTCTTGCTGTTCTACCAGCATGGTCTTGCTGGTGATACAGCTTCACCAGCAAGACTGCTGGTAGACCAGCATAAATACCAGCTTCACCAGCATAGACCAGCATAACTACCAGCTTCACCAGCAAAAATCAGCATAGACCAGCATGAATTCCATGCTGATCTATGCTGGTTTTTTCAGCAGGGACATACTGTATGCAGAAGTATTATTTTAAGCAACACATTAAGTTGACGAAACACTCGAGTCAAATGTAATTAAAGTCAGATCCACTCGTGTCTTGGACGGGGCAGTGATATCATAAACCTGTTAATGTACGCATTCAAACACTTTTTCTTTTACCAGCAGTATTCACCTTGCAGGTGCAGCTATGTGGCTTTTATCCTGGATAAAGTGTTTAAGTCATGGATGTTTAAAGTTTAACTTCTTTTGTCTAATATTATAGTTCACTTTTCATTCAGGAACTATGACGCTGCGCTGTCAGTACGCTTCTCCATGTTTGTGATTGGTCAAATGTTGCTAACCCCGCCCCTTTCATGTGAATGCGCACTCAGCCGGACAGAGAAACCCGCACAACCAGGGCCAAAAGGGTGGGTGGAGGGGGTCCGGAGGACAGGCCCGGAAGGGGTCCCGGGCGGACGGCCCGGGGGCAAGGCAGAGTCCAAAAAGGGGCGAAGGCCACAGCGGGCGAACTCAGGGGGCCGGGCATGAGAGCGAAGGCAGCGGCTGGAAGAGTCAGGAGGCCGGCTCGAGGGCGAAGGCCACGGCTGGGGAACTCAAGGGGCCGGGCTCGAGGGCGAAGGCAGCGGCTGGAAGAGTCAGGGGGCCAGGCTCGAGGGCGAAGGCCGCGGCTGGGGAACTCAAGGGGCCGGCTCGAGGGCGAAGGCAGCGGCTGGAAGAGTCAGGGGGCCGGGCTCGAGGGCGAAGGCCGCGGCACTCAGGGGGCCGGGCTCGAGGGCGAAGAAGAAGGCGCTGACGGGACAGCTCCGGAGGCCGGGCAGGAAGGCGCTGACGGGACAGCTCCGGAGGCCGGGCAGGAAGGCGCTGACGGGACAGCTCCGGAGACCGGGCAGGACCCAGTATTGGCCGGACAGGAACCGGAGCCGACGGGACAGGCGTAGACGGAATCCTGAACATGACATGGGCTGGTGTCAATGGGACCCCGGATGGAGCAAGGGCTGGTGTCGACTGGACCCCCAACGGAACAGGACACAGAGTTGGCAGGACCCCCGGTGGAACAGGTGTCGGCGGGACCTCCAACAGGACAGGACACAGAGTTGGCAGGGCCCCCGGAGGAACAGGTGTCGGCGGGACCCCCAACAGGACAGGATACAGAGTTGGCAGGACCCCCGGGAGAACAGGTGTCGGCGGGACCTCCAACAGGACAGGACACAGAGTTGGCAGGACCCCCGGCGGGACAGGTGTCGGCGGGACCCCCAACGGAACAGAACATGGAGCTGGCAGGACCCCCGGCGGGACAGGTGTCGGCGGGACCCCCAACAGGACAGGATATGGTGTAGGCAGGAAACCCGGCGGAGCAGGTGTCGGTGGGACCCCCAACAGGACAGGATCTGGTGTTGGCAGGAAACCCGGCGGAGCAGGTGTCGGCGGGACCCCCAACAGGACAGGACATGGGGTTGGCAGGACCCACAGCGGAACAGGTGTCGGCAGGACCCCCCCAACGATACTGGATGTGGAGTTGCTGCTATAGGCTTAGTTTGTCGGGGGACACCTTACTTCTTCCTTCTCTCTGTCTGTACCTGTGTACTCTCATGTTCCGAATAACCCAGCTTCCCCAAATTTCTTTTTTGGTGTCTATATACGCCGGGATCCGGAGTCATGGCTGATCGTGTTGCTGTGGTCCTGAGTCCTGGATCGCGAGCCCTGGATCTTGAGTCGTGGCTGTGCCTGCTGCTGTGGTCCTGGATCATAAGTCCTGGATGGATATCCTCGTGGATTCATCTTCTTATTATAGACACATGCATTTCCAAACATTTGGACTACCTATGTGGCAAATGTATTATATTTTCAATTTACACACGGCATCTATTGCACGTCTGTCCATCCTGGGAGAGGGATCCCTCCTCTGTTGCTCTCACTGAGGTTTCTCCCATGTTCCCCTTTAAACTGTGGGTTTTCTCCGGAAGTTTTTCCTTGTACGATGTGACAGAGGGGGTCGTATTGTCATACTGATATTCTGTACAAACTGTGAAGTCCACTGAGACAAATGTAACATTTGTGATATTGGGCTATATAAATAAACATTGATTGATTGATTGATTGATTGACCATGGAAACCTTTGATCTCTGGACACATCGTTAGCTCAAATATAAACACCTGTGTGATGGAACACGATGATGTCATAACTCCAACTGACATGCTCAGAGCAGCAGACTTCAGATAATGGTTAATGGTCCTGCCCTCAACAGCTCTATGTCAATTATGGGGTGTCATCATATGCCGTTACCATGGAAACGCATCCCTCGCCATAAAACACGATGTCGCTGTAACTCCAATGGACACGGTCCGATCGTCCCCCAAACGTCGCTTGTATATCACCGGTCCATGCCTCAACAGCTTTACGCCAAATCTGAGATCTCACCATATGCCGTTTCCATGGAAACGCATCCCTCGCCATAAAACACGATGTTGTCGTAACGCCTATGAAAAGGGTCAAAACAGCACCACACTTCAGATAATGGTTAACGGTCCAGCCCTCAACAGCTCTACGTCAATTATGGGGTTTCATCATATGCCGTTTCCATGGAAACGCATCCCTTGCCATAAAAGACGATGTCGCTATAACTCCTATGAAAATGTTCAAAAAGTGCTCAAACTTCACATGTGTGCTAACAGTCCAGCCGTGAAGACATATACGGGACAGTTTTGAGATTTCTTCAAATGCCGTTGCCATGGCAACACAATGCTCGCCATGAAACACGGTTTTCTCATAACTTCAGTGAAAATGCTCCAAATGGCCCAAAACTTCACAGGTTTGGTAACAATGCAGCCATGAACGCATCTAAGCGTATTATGGGATGTCATCAAATGCCGTTGGCATGGCGACAGATCATTCACCATCAAGTTAGTTCAAAAGTTTGCAGTTCAAATATTCTGCTGCTTTTCCAAGCCTTTTTAATTTATGTTCTTCTCTCATCACACTTTCAATCCCCCAGTGTTCAAGTATCATTTCAATCTAAATTCTTCACTTTCTTCTTACACATTACATTTCAGCATAGCAGTTTAGCGTCAGCTTTTCAGCAAAAAGCATTCCCACTAGCAATTTCTTCAGGAATTGCATTCTCTAGTTTTCTCATGTTTTTCTCTGTTGCATTTCTATATATATATACATGTATGCATCTGTTTTGTTTCGTCTTTATTATATTTTGATTTCGTTAGTGGAAATGTTTCTGACTGGTGTTCATTCCATAAGGCTGGCGCAGTGTTGTAGTCAAGTCACCAATTCACGAGTCCAAGTCACTCTCGAGTCACCACTCTTCGAGTCCGAGTCCAAGTCCGAGTCACCAAGGGAGAGTCGTAGTCGAGTCCGAGTCCAAGTCCGAGTCACCCAAGGAGTGTCCGAGTCGAGTCCGAGTCCGAGTCATCATTACCTGTGTTCGAGTCCGAGTCCAAGTCCGAGTCGCCCAAGGAGTGTCCGAGTCGAGTCCGAGTCCGAGTCATCATTACCTGTGTTCGAGTCCGAGTCCAAGTCCGAGTCACCTAAGAAGAGTCCAAGTCCTGATGACTCTGATGATAGTGTTCAAGACAGCCTATATGTCTGAACTCGATGTTTAGAGTAATGTGTTACGGAGCCTTCTCTTCAATATTGTTTCCACATAGAGCATTTTGCGCTGCTCTTTTCCAATGTGGAAGCAGAATGTGTGAAAGCATACAGCAAGATGCGGGGTGTGTCTCTAGACATCTTTACACTGGAATAGCGGGGCCCAGTACGTGAACTCGCCTCGCAGCCGGTGCACACGCCAGGATAGAGGACATCAGACTCCATAGAAAACTTGCTCGAGTCCGAGTCCGAGTCCAAGTCGGAGCGTCAATGTACAAGTCGAGTCCGAGTCATCGTGGGGGGAAAAATTCACGAGTCCGAGTCCAAGTCAGCGTACGCGATAATTCACGAGTCCGAGTCCGAGTCATCGTGTGCGAGAATTCACTAGTCCAAGTCCGAGTCGCGTCAATCAGTGCGCGAGTCCGAGTCGAGTCACGAGTCCCGAAAATCGGCACTCGAGTCCGACTCGAGTCCGAGTCCAGGACTCGAGTACTCCATCTCTGGGCTGGCGTCACACTGTCCCGAAATTGAGACCAGATGGACACATGAATATGGAATTGTGAATTTCGCACGAAAATGGCCCCTGAACTTGGTCAACAGCCAAGCAACAGCCGAAGCAAGTACGATGCCTACAGAAGGCCACACGATGGCACCCGAATCACACAAAGGCATGTTGTTTCCATAGCAACAACCATTCCTGTCAACAGCGTAAACTCGCCTTCAAAATAAAAGCATCTAAATAAAACAGGAAGTTAACCTAAATTACATTTAAGACATACAACTGCAACGAAAGTAACAAAAACAATGTAATATCCTTTTCAGTTTCACAGAACACAATATGTTTACATGATTTTGTTGTGCAATAAAACAACCAGAGAAGCGATCTGCAAGGAAACATAGCACACCGTGTCCTCATGCTCCTGTTTCACCTGCTTAATACAGGTATCATCACTGCTACTGATTTCGATAGAGCAGGTCACAAATAGCAAGAAATGACAAAGTGAAATAAGAATTGTTTTACCTGTAAGAGGAGGTGCTGGGCCTGTAAGAGTTGCTCATCATGTTCTCTGAGGTGCATCAAAAGAAGCAATGCTGCTGCCTTCTTTTTCCTGGTTGTCTCATCATCAAAGTATGCCATTCTGCAGGAACTGAATTGTGATTTATTGTGATTTATTGTGATTGAAGCTTTTGGGAGTTACACAAAAACAACTCTACTCTGCTCTGTAGAGTTGCTCAGGACTGACTGAGGGAGATGCTCTGAGGCTGGCCTTTTATATGTCCACGTTACCATGACACATGGGAAACGCTTGAGCTACTCATATTCGGCTGTCTTCGCCGACACCGTGGTCCCATCTCAATGTCATCGTACTATAATACGATGGCTACACAACGGCATTGCGAGGGCTTCACGTAGTCGTCTTGCCTTCCTAAGACAATTGGGCAGCTTCTTGTTTCCTTCGTATTGTCTTCGTGAGGCGAAAAATGCCCGATGGCACAGATGATCACACGAAGTAAAGACGAAGATGACACGATTTGACAAGATGCCCTCATGATGGCCTTACGAAGGGCAAAATGGACACACAAATTCAACACGAAAATGAACCTTCGCAAGGTCTTTCGGCAATTATTTGGCATGCCAAAGATTTTGCCACCGCTCACGAAGTTGCTGCCGGAGCCTGAGAAACTCCACCGGCGGTCATACGATGGCTTAAGATGCCCTCACGAATGGCCCGATGTTGTTACGATCAGAGCCGAATTTGAACATTTCCTTTATCGTCTGTCCATCTGGTGTCAATTTCGGGACAGTGTGACGCGGGCTTAAAGGGTTGGTGCGCAGTAAAAGAAACATACTAACTTTTCATTTCATAAGTTCATACAATTCAAGTCAGAAGTGTGTGTGTGTACCTGAACTGTTGTTGGGACATGGTGCTGTAATGCAGGTTCAGTCTGGTGATATGACCCACTGTCAGTTCATGAATAGAAGCTTTCTCTCCAGAGGTCTGCTGCAGCTCTGGATCCAC
Source organism: Trematomus bernacchii (assembly GCF_902827165.1). Taxonomy (NCBI): domain Eukaryota; kingdom Metazoa; phylum Chordata; class Actinopteri; order Perciformes; family Nototheniidae; genus Trematomus; species Trematomus bernacchii. The sequence goes on from NW_022987621.1 coordinate 1,098,308, forward strand.
AGCATGGACCAGCTCCCTGTCCTCAGAAGGCAGCCACAGCACCTACACACACACACACACACACACACACACACACACACACACACACACACACACACACACACACACACACACACACACACACACACACACACACACACACACACACACACACACACACACACACACACACACACACACACACACACACACATTGTGTCACTTCAATTTCAGAAGGAAGAAACTTCACTTCATTCCCATCATATATTTATAGATTAAAATGTTTAACTAAAGGTTTTTTTATCCAAGACATTTGGTAAATAAAAATGTTGTAAAGATTTGGTTTTCAAATTTAGCAACAGATACATTACATGTTTACTGTTTAATGTTTACTCAACGTTATACGTTCTGCTGCAATGTTTTCATAAGTATCAGCAGATGCCTAATATTAATGCATCTCATTGGGATCGGGGTCAAGACTTTGACATACGTCTGTAGAGAAACGGTAGTCACTGAATATAAGTGCAAAACAAACCAACAAAAATGTTTTTAATATGTATATATATGTTTATATTTTCTGTACGTGTATTGAAAATGTTTCCCATTGATCCCTCTAACAGCTACCTGTGAGGAGTTGATGTGGGCCTGCACCACCTGCAGAGTGGTGTTGATGTAGGACTGATGGTAGGGATGTCCGTACGGTGGCCTGTGCAGGTCAAACAGCACCAGTCTGCTGCTGCGGGCCGCTACCTCCAGGAACTGGGCCAGGGTGGGCACAGACTGGTTCTGGGCCCGCGAGCAGTCCGGCTCAGACAGAGAGGACACGGTGCCAAAGGGGTCCCTCTGTCAGAGAGTGGGTGGGCAGCAGAGTCATGTTGAAGAAAAGATGCTTAGTCATTCCGAGAGTGAATAGAAAAGAGAATACATCTTTATCCGGCTGTTGTTATTTGGATTATTTTGAAAATACACAGAACATGTTCATATTAATATTAAAGTAAAAAAAGATATAAACTTGAACACATGAGTTGATGTCAAGTGATATAAATACTGTGGTTGAACTGTTGACCATTTGTGTGCGTGTGTGTGTGTGCGTGCGTGTGCGTGTGCGTGTGCGTGTGCGTGTGCGTGTGCGTGTGTGTGTGTTAGTCTCACCGATAAGAACCAGTTGCCAGCATTCAGCTGCTGGAGCTCGGCCCAGGTGAACATGGAGGCGTCGAGGTGCGTTCGGTTTGGGAAGACCTCAGCGACATCGGTGGTTCTCTTCAGAGTGAAGTCATGCATCAGGAAGGGAACACCATCATAACTACAGAGAGTAACAAAGGATGACACAGAAATAAGTGATGAGTGATCATACGGTGAATATTAATGAAAGAAGAAGAGAGCAGGGAGGAGGAGCTGCAGTACAATTAAGACTGACTTTCATAAAGACATCACACACACACACACACACACACACACACACACACACACACACACACACCCACACACACACACCCACACACACACACACACACACACACACACACACACACACACACACACACACACACACACACACACACACACACACACAGTGTGAGCAGTTTATACCTGATGGTGACGTCGGTCTCCAGTCCTTCTCCTCCAGCTTCCACCGCCTTCTCAAACGACATCATAGTATTCTCTGGAGCAAGCTACACACACACACGAGACAAAATAATTTCCAGAGAAAGAAAAATAAATATCTGTCGCAATCAGATTGATGTTCAGGAAATACAGACTTTAAAGAGAAGAATCCCAAAGTCCTCACCATTGGAGCTCCTCTGTGTCCGATGAGTGTGGGAGCAGGTCCCAGCGTCCCTGCCTCTTTGATGCAGGGCGAGTACATCCCCAGAGGAACCAGGTAGAGAGAGAACAGCACGGACAGGTAGAGAGCCAGAGCAGCCACCTGACGCACTGCAACACAACACAAAGTGCACCTTCAGCGGACTGACTGAATGCACTTTTTAATACAAATTGACAAACATTTTTTAAACATTTTTTTTTTTTATCCAACATAGCAAGGCAGATGAAAAAAACATATAAATATCTAAATCAACCGAAACAACTATTTACAGTTATATCATATAATATAATATAATAACATTTCATATAATTTTAACTAATTTGGCTAACACACCCCAACCAAGACACCAGCCTTCAACACTCTACATATGGCTCAGAACTATGGCAGTGTGCTGGGGCAGAACTTTAATGTGGATGAGAAACAGTCAATCTTCCTGAGAGGATCAACATGGTGGTCTGACCAGCAGACAACAGGAAGAACAGGAAGCAGTCCACCTGTGAAGCTAGCTGCTAAGTATCTTACCAAACCTGGCACAACTGGAACTTTGGCTGAAGTAAAACACTATGTTCAATTTAGCTGCTATATTTTTCTTAGCTTATTTAGCTTGCCTATGTATAGCATCTACTTAAATCACGTAACAGTGTGAAAGAACAAACCAGTGCTAGTCGCACACTGAATGACACCCATCAAATGTATCTTAAAGATCTGCATTCCCATTAACATGCCCAGCGAGGACAAATGAAGACTGCTCTTCACTCACATCTTTTAATGGATTTCCGTAAAACAGCTAACCCACTTTATTCAACATTCCTCTTCCTGTCTCACTGTCTTCTTATGAATTTTCTTTGACCTCTATGTTTTCTGCATCTCTTTTGCCTCTTTGGTCACCATGGGTACTGTCCCTGGTTGCCATGGTGAGTCAGCAGGGTAGAGGGATGCTGAGTCATCTTGAGGGTCTCTCCTGGCAGGAGATAAGGAGAGTGATCTGCCAAAGCTCAGGATGTAACATAGCTCTCCCTGTTCTGCTGCATGGACACGAACACAGGGCCCAGCCCGGATTTCAGCACTTTTCAGCACTAAAGGAGCTCAACTGGCCCACGGGTCAGAATCTTTAGAGCAGAAAGCGTCTTGTTTGTTTGCTTTTTAGCTTGTCACTGGTTACAGGTTGTTAAACTAAGAAAATATCATACAAGATTTGTCTGTAAGATAATGGAAGGAAGCTCAAGGGTCTGGAATACAAATTGTAAAAATATAAGTCAGGACATAAATCTAGGAATAACACTTTTTAAAATATCTATAAATTAAAATTGTACCTCCTGCTTGACATTGCACTGATTTTGATAACATTTTCATGAATTGTTCAGCCCTAATGGAACTATCACACTTCTGTGTCTTTAGTGTAATAATGTGAAGAAGGTAACATCAGTTCTGTGTAGTGAAAGAGGAGATTTAACCTAGTCCTACTTATATCCATGAATTAAAACCTTTCTGCAATCTTTCAACATTTAATTCCATTTTTTATATTGAAAATGTGCATAAAAACAGTTAGATAGAAAATAGAAGGAAAGACAGAAACAGATTGCAGGAAAATGTGCAGAGCAGCATCAAAGTAGACATCAGAGAGACAGAGAGAAGAGTGCCAGCAGGAAAATGAGACATTGATTTTCTGTTAGGAGGAAGTGGAGAGAGAAAGAGGGATGACAGGGACGTCTTCAGCTGTGTAATTCACGCAAGACAAGTGTGCCACGTTGCTGAGGGGGCCATCTACATTTATGGGCTCCTTTTACTACAATGGTTTAATGCAGAGTGTATATTTCACTGTGTGTGCTGTGCTGTGTACATGTGTGACGGCTTCAAGTTTGATTCAAATCGTCCATTTCCAATTCCATCAGAGAAACAAGCTCGGGGGCAGCGCCACCTGCAGCTCTGTTGTAGAAAGTGTAGCGGGCCACAGGGTAAACACTGATTTATAGATTTGCTTTATTAAGTGTTTTTTTCTAGTTTTCATCACCAGGTCCATTTATTTTGTAATACATTACATGTTTGATAAGATGCATCTACAACTGCTGCAAATGTACATTCTGACAGAGACTCAAAGCCCCCCCCCTCCACAGACACTCATCAGCCTTCTTACCTTTCTTGTTCATGCGAAAGAAGTGCAAAGATATTGGCCATGAGAGAATCGCCATCAGTGAGACTGCAGCCACATGGAGGAAAGGTGCCGTCACCTAAAGATTTAAAGAGGAAGATATGAAGATATGAACAAATAAAGATATACAGAGGAAGAAATGGTATTGGTCAAAATGTCAGCACGACTATTTCCCTCAAAACATAAAGAACATAAACAAAGTCCTGAAATGTGATTGGCTGGCGTGTCAGGATTACCTGCAGGGACAGAAGGAGAGTCTTCCATTCTTTGCTCCAGAGATCGGACAAGATGGCGGTGGCTGTGACTGAGAACGCCAACGCCACCACGATGCCAGTCTGACACAAACACATCAGGACGAGAAGGCACAACAAATGACATCTAACAACAAGCTGAGAACACAAATACAACAAACTGTGTGTATGTGTGTATTACCTTGTGGCTCCAGTGGAGGTACAGCCTCTGTCCCTCAGAGAGCAGGCACACTGCCAGGACCTGAACAAAGTTTAGATATTCATCAAAAAACATTACACAAAGCTGCTTCAAGTAACAATTACCCACAAACCACCAAATTCGATTTTATGGAAACTTAATTCATTAAAGTGAACTAATGAAGCATTCTTCTCTTTGTTATTGTCGATCATGTGCTTAATGTGGACAGGTTGAACCACCATCAGTGTTCATACCAGCAGGAGGGCGATGTATGTGAAGAGAGCAGCAGCAATGACCAGCAGGACCAGAGACCAGGGAAACCAGAAGCCCAGAGTCCCAAAGTTAAACCTGAAGAGGAACAAGAAAAACTGTCCATCACATGGTGTGCTTCATGTTCTGAGTCAGGTTTGAATGATGGCTTGATCCCTTCATCAATCATGTATTGATTCACTGATTCCTTTCCTGTTAAAGACAATCATCCCTAATCAACACCATGGGCATTCATATCAACATTATGTGTTACCATGCACTCTTGCACACACTCCATCCTCAGGTTTGATACTGTCAACACTTGACATCATACCACTCAATTGTATTGACAGCAACCATTGAAATGTAAGAACAACACATTAGGGTAAACACTGAGTCAGAGGTACCAGATGGTAGAAGTATGACATGTATCATGTAAACATAATCCCTCACTATTTTTAACTGAGGAATTTCTGTTCAAGAATACTATACAGTATCATGGTGGCAGGTTACCTGAAATCTTTACCTACCACACCCAACATTGATCCTGTTTGGCAGGTGGCAGGTGCTATTTGTTGCTATATGTGTATATTTATTTTCTTTCATTTATATTTGCACCTTAGTGTGTTATAATCCTATATACCTTAGTGTTATCTTTGTCCTTCTAAGCAACTGCAGCACAGCAGTTTCCCTCAGGATAAATACATGTCCTCTTTGCTTATCCTCATCACAATGTCAACCAATTAAATAGTCTGGCAATCATCACACAAAGCACTCAACACGAGTGTGTTGTGTACCCACCAGTCAAAGTCGAAGTAGTCATTTTGAGCTTCACTCCAGAAATAGAGGAATAAAAAACTCAGGAAGAAGGTGAGGATCAGGAGGCCGAAACTGCCACACTCCACCTGTAACAAACACAAACAGTGGTCATGGGTCATTTTTGTCTTACCAAACTACAATGTATTTAGTTTTTCTTTTTTACATTTATTTTGGGGAATATGACATTTCTAAAAGTTAAAAGGTACAGTCAGATTTGGCCTCCCTGATGCTAGAGAATCTGGCACATACAGAGGAAGTCAATCATATGACCAAGTGCATACAGTATGGTAGCAGCATATTTGGATGAAGCTGACAGAGTATTAAATGCTCATGTTTTCCAGGGAAAAGCAGTTACTGAGTGTTGTAGTCAGCAGGCTGGACAGACGAGATCCGTCTGAGGAATCAATACTCTCTGCACTATCAGCAGTCACCTAACTCAACTCACTGATATAGCTGATATAGCTGATGTCGTGTGTGTGTGTGTGTGTGTGTGTGTGTGTGTGTGTGTGTGTGTGTGTGTGTGTGTGTGTGTGTGTGTGTGTGTGTGTGTGTGTGTGTGTGTGTGTGTGTGTGTGTGTGTGTGTGTGTGTGTGTGAGAGTGTTTACCTTGCTGCAGCAGCACTCTCCTGGCTGTGCCCGGGCTCTTTGGTATCGTCTCCATTGGCAACCATAGAGGCCGGCCAGACAGGAGACAAACGGCTGGTGTTCATACCTGATACAGCCAGTTAGGAATCAACCAAGGAAGGAAACACCAGTTAACATTAACACAACAATATTACAAACACAGAAACATCTTCATATTTTAAAAGACATGTAACAACATACAGTATGACCTGGTTAGCTTTTAGAGATATTAAAGATAAAGCAACTGTTAAACAACCACTATCTAGACTGCTTTATTAAGTTTTATACTAAACTTATAGTGTCAAAAGTCAGTAGGATGCACCATTGGTTCAATGTGTCAGATACAATTACTATCAGAAAGTATTTTCTTATTCTGCTTATTTCAGTATCAGGTTGCATCTGCAGGCTGTCCTCACTATATGAGGCTGCCACTGAAACCTATTGTAGTTATTACTTTAGTTACTTTGAACAGCCACCATTTTGTGAATTAAAGCTTATTAGAATCAGAATAAGGTTTGTTGTCATTTAGGCATTTGTATATACTGTATACAGTCTATAGTTCACATACAAGGAATTTCCTTTAGAGTTATAATGAATGTAAATAAATATATAAAATAAAAATGAAAACAGAATTTTTGTAAAAATGACAAAATATGTCAAATATATATGCCTAAAAGGAAAGAGCTGTTCAGTTCTGTACAGGAACTTTCCAAAGTATTGCTGAAGGATTGTGTATAATGAAGAGGGATAAGATACGGTAAGGCAACCCAAAGGGTTCAGATTCACTAATAAGATTTCATACTGCAAAACACAACCATTTATTTTACTGTTTTATTAATGTAATGTCAAAAATAATAAATGAGGCCTCTCTCCTCTTTGGATAATGCGTCCAGGCTACCTCTGCACAGAAGCACTGTGACTGGTCTTTCTGTGCGCACAAAGACACAGGCTGTGTCCGATCAAAGCGTTTTTCATGAAAAGAGCACACAGCAAGCTTTGAAGATCACCCTCCTGGGCCACCAGAACATTGTTTGGAAAGAGATACTACTGATGAGGTTTTCTGATCATCCAAACAAATTGAAATATATTCAGAACATCTCAAAACCTCTCCACCTCAATGTAGACTACAGTATCTGCATCCCTTAACATAATAATTAGGAGTAAAAAGTATTTTTGTTTGTTTGGTTTTCTTCTTTTATTACCGATTTTAAGTCCACACATTGCTCCCAATTGTAATCCAAATTAAACAACAGTCATTAACACAATGGCTGTCTTCAAAGAAGTGTGAATGCATAGGAAAACGGATGACTACAGCCTATCGCCACTACATCAGAGTTGTGCCAGAGCTAGTGATGGTGCTGTGCTTTGCTCTGTACCTTTGCAGCAGCTGCCGCCGCACCACCTTTAGCTTCCCCAGCTTCAGTCTGGTCACAGGCAAACACTCACCCACAGCCCGGCATCACAGAGACACAGAGGGAGAGAGACAGAGAGAGGAGGAAGAGGGAGGAGGGACAAGAGGGGGGAGAGAAAAGATGGAGGAATATAGGCAGGACTGTTGGCCACCACACAATCTAAGGGAGAGAAGAAGGATTGAATCCATTTAAAATGTAAAATAAATGTATATGAAAATCTGACACAGCAGGACTTAGTGTGTATGTTTGTTCATATGTGGAGTCATGGTTTAGTTCATTCGGCCTGATTAACCCTTTATATATATACAGTTATATAGTCTATGGTTTAAACCAGGGGTACTCAAATACAAATCTTAAAGGTCCAAAAAAAATGTTTCAATAAGACAAAGGTCCGTTTATTACAGTCATTCAAACCTTTAAACAATTGCTTAACGATTCTTAACACGAGGTTGCAAAAACAAAAATAATCTGTATGCAGCAGTTTTTATTGTTATTGTGTCTGTGCTTGATCCCTCAGAGTCGCAGTGTAAGAGCTGCACAGTTATGAATAAAGGCAGCTGCACCCTCTTTCATTCAGCATTCCCATTTTATAAATGTCTTGCCCTCTTGTGTGTCCACTGAGGTTCGTCAGGCCCAACACATATTCAACAAACTCCCCCTTTGCCTCATCATAAAAACTCACAAACACCAGCAACTGAGCATTGTCAGTGGTGTCAGTGGACTCATCCACAGCTAAGGAAATGCACTGTGCATTTTTTATTCCATCACAAAGCTGATTAATCAAATCACCAGCCAGTATTTATGTTCTTCTGGTTGCTGTGGAATCTGAGAGGGGGATTTGCTTGATTTGACCTGTTATTTCCTCTTTTTGTTTGCCTTCAAACATGGTCTCCATCACTTCAGTCTTCTTTTATACTCCAGTTATTATCCAGTGGAATGTCCTTACCTACTGGCCTAGTTCAATCAAAGTGGTTACTTTTTTTGGCTGGGCAGTGTAGTTTTACACACCGTCTTATTTGACTTTCTCAGGACTTAAAACTGTTTTTTGGGGGCAGACCAAGCCCCCAGGAAGTGCGCCGGACTCAGATGAAAATATTCGTGCTGGCCAAACGGCGGTACTACACTTCCTTTTGGTTGCCAGGCCCGGAAACACTTTTTCCCATTGACTTACATGGGGAAAGAGTGGTCTGTAAATCGTTGGATAATTTTTTTTAAACTAAATAAACTACCCAGTATGAACACTTGTATAGCCCTTATTAAAGACATTCGTTCCTCAAGTTGTAAAAATGTGCTAATAACGTTATTCTGCGAGTTATTTCCCTCTGCATTATGAACGCGCATCTAACCCACGGGACCGCGCCGCCCGGCACGTTCATGTTACGTGTTCAGCACTACATGCGTTTATCTTTACCCATGGATGCACAATAAGAACGGACCCATATCGCCTTACTGCCAGCCCACGGAGCTGTAATAATGGATATATTTCTGTAATTCATCATTTGTAAAATATTATACTACATGGGCTGTATGATTAAATCTTGTACCGTAAATGTTGTATTAAATAAAGTTAATATTACCGACGTAGATTAACGTCCCTGTAGCTTCTTATTGCACTAAGAAGCTTATTGCACTGTATATATATATATATATATATATACATATATATATATATATACAGTGCAATAATTCTTTCATGCTAAATGAAGCTCTGTTGCTTGGATATCACTAGATCCTGTTACAGCGTAATATAAAAGTACATAACGATTGATGTGTAAATTAGCATAATTACTAGCTAACCGCTAGCTGCTAACTGCCGCCTCGTTAATATCAAATCTATCATAATAACAAACCATTACCATGCTGTCATGAACGTGCGGTGCTGTTACGTGTACGCAAATTGACGTGCTTGATGTGAACGAGCATTTTGGGGGGCATGGTTAAAGTTGCGCATGCGCTATGAGCGCACATACGGGTACTTCTCAGGCATGCCGGGTAATCTGTGACGTTTCGCTCTCTCAAAAGTTGGGCCATTTTATCATCATGCGCGAATGAGCAACTCTCATAGGAATGAATGAGGCCCCGCCTCCCACGCTGTATCCAGTTCTTATTATACATCCATGGGGCAGACCCCCACAAAGAAAAAAATATATTTACCCACGTAAGGTCATCATCTTAACAGTTTTGTATGCTCATCCGTGAGCAGAGCATCAAGTTGACATGCCTATTACAGCTGAATGCGGCGATTACCATTTTGTTCAGCAAAACGCCTCACAAACTTATTAAGATCAACAGCTTTAGTGCGTTTTGATTCAATGCTGAGTACAGCCAAACTTGACAGTCTCTTCTCTGTCATTATAGACCGCAAATACTTCATTCCTTCAGTATTTGGGTCTGAATGCTTCTCGTTTTGCGCCGTCCCGTTCAAATGAAATCTCCGCCAATCATATTTCCACGCTCGCGCCAGGGCCGGGGGAGGGGTTACAAGACGTGCATCTTGTGCTGCATTCACTTGCACTCGGACATTAAAGACTTTCTCTCATAAATGTCAGATGAGCCACAACCTTTCTTTCAAAACAAAGCTGCCAACTGGGGTGGCAGCTGGGGTGGCAAGGCCTATTTTTAGGGTGGCAGTTGCCACCCCATGCCACCCCGGTAGGTGAAACTAGGCTACTAGCTACAGTACAGATGCAACTAGATGAGCTGTTAACTCTCGCTCTGACTTTTTTTTTTTTTAAACTCTCGCTCTGACTCAGACAGGTTGAAAGAGATGACACGACACACGCATTTTTCCCACCCGCATTCCGCGAAGACCCGCCCTACTGTGCCTCTGATTCGCACACTGTTGGTGGGGGGAAAAAACGCTGACGGGATGCTGAATGTGATTGGACCAAAGCGTTGACAGACACACACAGACAGTGGAACAGTCTGACATGCAGAGCGCTGTATGCAGTGGACATAGCGGAGAATTTTGTGGAGATGTCTCGCAGATAACACAGATAATACATATGAAAAGTATAATTTGCTCAGAGTCCAGAGACAGTTGTGGTTCGGTCCGGATCCGGACCGGAGTCCGGACTTTGAGGATGCCTGGTTTAAACTAACCCAGCAGATACAGATCCTCTCACAGAAAAACACACTGACCATGTACTCAATATAATTGAGAACATGCTAGTAGTTATAAGGATACCGTTTCCATCACATTAGTATGCAAAAAAAGTGACAGGTCACATCCCCCACTAATTATGCTAATGACCTCCTTTGATATGCTAATGACCCCTTTGTTCGAGGTGTTATCACGTGTAGGTGTGATATCACAGATAGGTGTGATATCCTTTGATGTGAGGGGTGAGGTGTTATCACGTGCAGGTGTGATATTCCCCCCTGTAGCAGATCCTTTGTTGTCTAATCTGATTAGCCTTTGATGTCTGCCCTTTGTTGTCTAATCTAATTACCCTTTGATGTCTGTCCTTTGATGTAAGGGGGGTGAGGTGTTGTAACATGCCGGTGTGATATCACACCGGCATGTTATAAGCCTTTGATCTATAATCGAATTAGCCTCTGAAGTCTGTCCTTTGATCAGTGTTTGTAACTAGTGTTAATTAAGGTAGTCTCTTTGAAGTTGTGTGAGACTGTCTCGCACCCCGTACCCCTCGCACCCCGTCCCCCTCTCACCCCTTCCTGTCACCCCCCCTTCCTTTTGCTGTGATGCCAGAAGATAGTGAGGGGTGGAGCTAGGTAAAAAAAGAAATCCGTGCAAAACTAGATAAAAAGCCAGTCATTTCCACTCACCAAGTCACCTAAACTTTTCAAAAAAGAAAATGGCAAAGAGACGCATCGATATGGGTTTAATCAGCGAGACGCCTGTGACAACTTACCGCCATCCGTCGGGAGCGCCAGTCGAGAAACGGATGCAGTATCTGTGTCGGGTTCAGACCCCTCCGTCAGAGGCTCTTCATGAAAATGGAGTCTGGATGTGTGAGACTGTCTCCCCCTGACCCCCTCACACCCCTTCCTCTCCCCCTTCCTGTCACCTCCTGATTTTGCTATCAGCCATTAATTTTCACTCACTAAGTCACCTAAAACTTTTATTGTCCTCTCTAAATTACATTAGTTTTTAATATGATTTGTGTTAACTAAGGATGTTCTCTTAAAGGGGACCTATCATGCAAAATGCACTTTTGTACGTCTTTTATACATGAATATGTGTCCCCGGTGTTCCAGGGATCTCACCAAGTGTCAGAAAACACAACCCTCTCTATTTTCCTCCATACCCAAATCTCTAAAAAAGGGACTGCAATGGATCTGATAAAAACTGATACAGATTTGAACACTGTCCTGACGTCAGGACGGTGGCGCTACGGCTATTGGGCCAACTCCACCAATCAGGAGGAGACAGCCACGGCCATTGCCGCTCGAAAGCACTGGAGACGCTGTAAGTGGCGCTGTAGTCTGCCACAAAAGCAGCGAAGAAGACTTGGTTACCATGGTTACCCTTCTGTTTATTCTCCGCTGTGGCTTTCTTTCTCCCTCCCCGAGGCAAGCGTTTGCTCCCGCTGCAATGCAATCCCTCCCCGTCGAGGCAAGCACTGTAATTCTCTCCGGTTAGTCCACCAGCAGATGACAAACACCCACCTCTCCGCCTCTTCCAAGGAACGAGGGGACCGTGCGGCAGAGTTTCAGTTTCAGTTTGTTTCGCCGGTCAAGATGTCCGTTAAAGTTTAAATCTTCCGTACAAAATTAGAAAAGTGCCGGTCAAAGGTCTTCTTTGTTATTTATTGAGCTTTAAAACAAATGAATAACGACTCTATATAATAAAACAGGAGGACGGAGATCTCTTTTTCTCCCCCTCTTCTGACAGCCCAGCAGCTGATCAGAGCACGGCTCACCTCTCCTGCAGGGGGGCGTGGTCAGCAGAATCAGACCCGTAGACAGCAAACAGCACATAGAGCGAAATGAGGCATGGCTAAAATGCATGATCTGTTTGGTATTTTGAAAACAGAAACGTATAAATATACCTTATATAGGTATGGCCCTACAATATATCATTTAAATATAGCCTGATAGGGTTCCTTTAAATCAAAAAGCTGCCATTAAGAGTCACATTTTTAAACTAGAGAATGCAATTCCTGAAGAAATTGCTAGTGGGAATGCTTTATGCTGAAAAGCTGACGCTGAATTGCTATGCTGAAATGTAATGTGTATGAAGAAAGTGAAGAATTTAGATTGAAATGATACATGAACACTGGGGGCTTGAATGCCAACGGCATTTGATGACATCCCATAATACGCTTAGATGCGTTGATGGCTGCATCGTTACCAAACCTGTGAAGTTTTGGGCCATTTGGAGCATTTTCACTGAAGTTATGAGAAAACCGTGTTTCATGGCGGGCATTGTGTTGCCATAGCAACGGCATGTCCCGTAGATGTCTTCACGGCTGGACTGTTAGCACACATGTGAGGTTTGAGCACTTTTTGAATATTTTCATAGGAGTTATAGCGACATCGTCTTTTATGGCGAGGGATGCGTTTCCATGGAAACGGCATATGGTGAGATCTCAGATTTGGCGTAGAGCTGTTGAGGCATGGACCGGTGATATACAAGTGAAGATTGGGGGACGATCGGATCGTGTCCATTGGACTTACAGCGACATTGTGCTTCATGGCGAGTGGTCTGTCGCCATGGCAACGGAATTTGATGACACCCCATAATACGCTTAGATGCGTTGATGGCTGCATCGTTACCAAACCTGTGAAGTTTTGGGCCATTTGGAGCATTTTCACTGAAGTTATGAGAAAACCGTGTTTCATGGCAGGCATTGTGTTGCCATGGCAACGGCATGTCCCGTAGATGTCTTCACGGCTGGACTGTTAGCACACATGTGAGGTTTGAGCACTTTTTGAATATTTTCATAGGAGTTATAGCGACATCGTCTTTTATGGCGAGGGAAATGGAAACGGCATATGGTGAGATCTCAGATTTGACGTAGAGCTGTTGAGGCATGGACCGGTGATATACAAGTGAAGATTGGGGGACGATTGGACCGTGTCCATTGGACTTACAGCGACATTGTGTTTCATGGCGAGTGGTCTGTCGCCATGGCAACGGCATTTGATGACACCCCATAATACGCTTAGATGCGTTGATGGCTGTGAAGTTTTGGGCCGTTTTGGAGCATTTTCACTGAAGTTATGAGAAAACCATGTTTCATGGCGAGCATTGTGTTGCCATGGCAACGGCATTTGAAGAAACCCCATAATTGACGTAGAGCTGTTGAGGGCTGGACCGGTGATATACAAGCGAAGTTTGGGGGACGATCGGACCGTGTCCATTGGACTTACAGCGACATCGTGCTTCATGGCGAGTGGTCTGTCGCCATGGCAACGGCATTTGATGACACCCCATAATACGCTAAGATGCGTTGATGGCTGCATCGTTACCAAACCTGTCAATGTGACATCATCGTGTTCCATGACACAGGTGTTTATATTTGAGCTAACGACGACAGCTGTGTGTCACCAATAATGTATAAAATAGGTGGAACATGTTGAAGTCAGTATGAAGTCTCCATCAGACAGAAAAGAATAGGCTCAGACAGTCTGTTAAACTCCAGTGACCACGTCGTTAGCTCAAACACGAACACCTGTGTGTTATGACATCATCGTGTTCCATGACACAAGTGTTTATATTTGAGCTAACGAGGTGTGCAGAGATCAAAGGTTTCCATTGTTCTGAATGAGAGATGAACCTCTTACATGTGAACGTTTTGTGGAAGAACGATAACAGATATCTGTGAAATTTCAAAACGTGAAGCATGTCAAGGAAGTTGAGTATCTGAAGTGTAATTTTTGTGTACTTTCGGGTTAATAATGTGGCCTTTTTGGCAGTTTAACTAAAGGTGTGCGGCTGCTGTTGTGAGGAAATATCTGCCTGAAATTACAATGGGCTTTAATGGAGACATGTTGAACGTTTTTGTCACTTCATGCCCTCAAGAGGCATTTTGTTTAATTATTTTGCTTAATTATTTGTCATTTTTCAAGCTACGAGATGTTTTCCTACGTTTGTCATGACAAATGATGTCTCAAGAATGTAGGGTTTGGAAATTATGGCAGTTTTAAAAAAACATATGAAGGCACATTTCAAGAATTCCCACACTCTAGCTGTGACATCATGCACTCTAGTTAATGTTAAAATCTGAAGAAAACCTCTTTAACAAGGTCTGAACAATGTTTAATATCTCTAAAAGTAGGAATCAGATTTAAAAGTTGTGTTACACGAATAATGTCAGAAAGATGTGTAACATTTGAAAGTTGGAATGAGGTTTCTGAGTGAAAGTATGAATGAACAGTTAGCAGTTGAAGTCGCATGAAGATTTGTTGAAGTCTGAAGAATGTCTCCATTGACTTCCATGTTAAAAATGTGATGAATTATGGGATGTATCTCTGGAATAGCCTGCGATTCCCGACCGAGCTGAACGTTTTGATGTTTGAACGGAGTTTCTGCGATGTTGAATGTGGGAGGAGAAGAGGGCCAAAATAAGTGGGTGGAATAATAATAAGAATTTTGTCCGTAGCATAACATATAGTTGGAATGCTGTATCAGCATTCCCACTAAATAACATCTATTTAGACAAAGTATTTGATTTTTCTAGTTTTAACTTTTTGCATACCTCAAAGTGTGTCTAAAAGTATCTTGGCAAGAGAAAAAAGCCTAAAATCTGCCTAGTGTCAGTAAAAAAGTGTTAAAATCACAAAACTTGTCTTTTAGAGTCACAGTCTTTAAGAAAATAAAAAGTGTTACACAGTGATTGACATTCCACCAGTTGTAAAGTTTTCAGACAACAAACTGTATCTAAAAGTATCTTGGTAGCAGAAAAAAGCAAAGATCAGTAAAGTCATCAAAAACGACATTGTTTAACTGGATTGTCTTACTTAAATCAAAAAGCTGCCATTAAGAGTCACATTCTTAAATAACATCTATTTAGACAAAGTATTTTATTTTTCTAGTTTTAACTTTTTGCATACCTCAAAGTGTATCTAAAAGTATCTTGGCAAGAGAAAAAAGCCTAAATCTGCCTAGTGTCAGTAAAAAAGTGTTAAAATCACAAAACTTGTCTTTTAGAGTCACAGTCTTTACACAGTCTGTTACACAGTGATTGACATTCTACCAGTTGTAAAGTTGTCAGACAACACACTGTATCTAAAAGTATCTTGGTAGCAGAAAAAAGCAAAAATCAGTAAAGTCATCTAAAAAAACATATATTTAAAAAAGTAATGTTAGTTAAGTCAAGTTATCAAAACTGCATTGTTTCATCGAAACGGTGTTAAAATCACAAACTCTCCATTTAGAGTTTGATTCTTTAAGAATCTCAATTCATTACAAATGAATGAATATTTTACCAAGTTATAAAGTTTTGCATCCGTTAAAGTGTAACTATAAGTATCTTTGTAGGAGAAAAAACAAAAATCATTTAAGTTATTTCCAGAAAAACTGGATTGTCTTACTAAAATCCCAAAGTGCCTTTAAGAGTCACAGTCTTAAAGAAAATCTGTTCAGAAAAAGTACCAGTTGTAAAGTTGTCATACATAAAACTGTATCCAAAAAGTAAGAGAAAGACAACAAGATAAAAAAGCTAAATCTGCCTAGTGTCAGTCAAAAAGTGTTAAAATCACAAACTTGCCTTTTAGAGTCACATTCTTAAATAACATCTATTTAGACAAAGTATTTCATTTTTTCTAGTTTTAACTTTTTGCATACATAAACGTGTATCTTACAGTTCCTTTGTGAGAGAATTACGCACAAATCTGTCATATCAAAACATTCTATTGCAGTATTTTATCTGTGTTATGTGCTCTATATATAGATATATATATATCTATATATATTTGTTGCACTGTTGGAGGAGCCTGTGACCTATGTTTTTCATTGACATATCTACACTGTAGCTAATGGGCATATGCCATAAAGCCTTGAAACTTGAAACTTAAAATTATCAAAAACTGCATTGTCTCACTGAAAACAGCTCTAAAGAAAACCCAATTCCATACAAAGTACTTTATATTCTACCAAGAAACCATATTCCTTACAAAGTACCAGTTGTAAAGTGTTGCTCACTTCAAAAGTGTATCTAAAAAGTATCTTAGTAACAAAAACAAAAGCAAAAGGCATTAATGTTAACAAAGCCTCAAAGGGCGGACTCCTGAGTTTCGTAATGTCCCCCTAACATAGCACTTGGACTATTTACATCATCCAGGGCTCAACACCGGTAAACACACCTCTCTTTGTCCGCTCAACAAGCCTCAAAGGGGGGACTCCTGAGCTCCGTAATGTCCCCCTAACATGGCACTTAGATTATTTTCATCATCTAGGGAAACACACCAGTACATCTTCCTTATAGTTAATAAAGTAATAAACAATAAAAAAAAAGACAAGATCAAGGGGGCATTAAGATCTTTAAATTATTATTACCCTCTTCATAGAGACTTCCTTGTAGTTAATAAAGTAATTAAACATTAGTTCACAAGCCATACAACTTAAGAGAACATCCAGTTCACAAGCCATACAATTTCAAAAGAACATCCTTAGTTAACAACAACTTCATAGGGGCTTTTAAAGTTGTGTGAAGTAATTAAACATTACAAATACAATATCAGAGGGTCATTAACATCTTTTTTAATTATTACTACCCTCTTTTCAAAAAGAGAGTCCCTTGAAGTTAGTAAAGTAATTAAACATTAGTTCACAAGCCATACAACTTAAGAGAACATCCTTAGTTAACACAAATCATATTAAAAACTAATCTAATTTAGAGAGGACAATAAAAGTTTTAGGTGACTTAGTGAGTGAAAATTAATGGCTGATAGCAAAATCAGGAGGTGACAGGAAGGGGTGTGAGGGGGACAGGGGGAGACAGTCTCACACATCCAGACTCCATTTTCATGAAGAGCCTCTGACGGAGGAGTCTGAACCCGACACAGATACTGCATCAGTTTCTTGACTGGCGCTCCCGACGGATGGCGGTAAGTTGTCACAGGCGTCTCGCTGATTAAACCCATATCGATGCGTCTCTTTGCCATTTTCTTTTTTGAAAAGTTTAGGTGACTTGGTGAGTGGAAATGACTGGCTTTTTATCTAGTTTTGCACGGATTTCTTTTTTTACCTAGCTCCACCCCTCACTATCTTCTGGCATCACAGCAAAAGGAAGGGGGGTGACAGGAAGGGGTGAGAGGGGGACGGGGTGCGAGGGGGACGGGGTGCGAGACAGTCTCACACAACTTCAAAGAGACTACCTTAATTAACACTAGTTACAAACACTGATCAAAGGACAGACTTCAGAGGCTAATTTTATTATAGATCAAAGGCTTATAACATGCCGGTGTGATATCACACCGGCATGTTACAACACCTCACCCCCCTTACATCAAAGGACAGACATCAAAGGGTAATTAGGTTAAACAACAAAGGATCTGCTACAGGGGGGAATATCACACCTGCACGTGATAACACCTCACCCCTCACATCAATGGATATCACACCTATCTGTGATATCACACCTACACGCGATAACACCTCGAACAAAGGGGTCATTAGCATATCAAAGGAGGTCATTAGCATAATTAGTGGGGGGGTGTGACCTGTCACTTTTTATGCATACTAATGTGATGGAAGCGGTATCCTTATAACTACTCATGCTGTGTGATGCTACACATCATGCATCTGCTCGCTAAATTATCTCAGCTCTAACCTGATCTGAGATCACGCACACATGGTGAACCACTGAGCCTCATGTATCCATACTACTACTGAAGGTGATCCTGATGTGGTTCAGACCCAGAGAAGGGGGCTGAATCTGCTTAATGTAGCTTTTAACTGTTTCCCTGTTAACTGTGAGTTAAGAACAGAGAGGTCAGTTTAACAGCTTAACACACTCTCCATTATAAATACTTTATTGACCAGAGTGTGAACTGATTTGGTCATAAAAAACAGGATGTATGATTTTGATACGATGAAGCAGATTAGCAGTCATTTTGTAAGTGTTTTGCAACAGCTATTTTACATAAGTCATTGTGAGTACATACTTTGTGTGACTGTTTGTGCCAGCAGGACATGATGTTTCACTTCCTTTAACAGTGCGGGCATCGGGGCATATGTACTGCATTAATGTGATGTCTGTTTTTACTTGATTTTTATTGATTTTTTACATATTAAAGAAAACAAGCAACAACAAAAAAGCACAAACAAGCATAGAAAAATTAAAAATTAAAAATCCGGTCAATGAGTCACATTGGTTCAATGTTGGAGGGGGCTGTTGTACTCTATAAACATACATAAGGGTTACAAACCTTTGTTCTTAAATGGAGGTTTAAATGCACAGACATATATATTTACTTGGACACATACATATATAAATACACTCTTTACAACATCAGGAGGATACGTCCCCTCCTGACCCAGAAAGCGACGCAGCTTCTGGTCCAGGCTCTCGTCATCTCACGCCTAGACTACTGCAACTCCCTCCTGGCTGGTCTACCTGCATGTGCCATCCCACCTCTGCAGCTCATCCAGAATGCAGCGGCTCGTCTGGTCTTCAACCTTCCTAAATGTTCCCACACCACACCGCTCCTCCGCTCCCTTCACTGGCTTCCAGTAACTGCTAGAATCCACTTCAAGACACTGGTACTTGCGTACCATGCTGTGAATGGATCTGGCCCTTCCTACATCCAGGACATGGTTAAACCATACACCCCAGCACGTGCACTCCGCTCTGCATCAGCCAAACGGCTCGCTGCACCCGCACTGCGAGGGGGACCCAAGTTCCCATCAGCAAAAACACGTGGGTTTGCTATCCTGGCTCCAAAATGGTGAAATGAGCTCCCCATTGAAATCAGGACAGCAGAAAGCTTACACATCTTCCGGCGCAGACTAAAAACTCATCTCTTTCGACTCCACTTCGAGCAATGAAATTACTAACAAAGCACTTATATACTAATAAAGGACTGGCTTATCCAGTTGAGTAGCACTTGAAATGTTTTGGCTCTATGAAACCTGATGGACTTACTGTATATGATTCCGTTTTCTTCTAGTTTGTATCTTCTTGGTCGAATGCACTTATTGTAAGTCGCTTTGGATAAAAGCGTCAGCTAAATGCAATGTAATGTAAACAAATGCGCGTACACATACATCCTCATCTTCTTACACATACATACATTTGTATTCTTTATAAAGGAGCCATTGTATCAAAATGAATTGTCTATTTCCTCCAAATATTAGTACATTTGTCCATACATAGGTTGAAGGAGAAAGTTATTTTTTCGATGTTATTTTTTACGATTCCGATCCATTGCCCTGTAGTTGGGGGTTCTTTATTTAGCCACCTTCTTGTTATGGCTTTCATATCGTGTTTAATCTCAAAACCCAATATTGAGTTAATCTTTTCTACCACTTCCAACCAGTAGGGTTGGACAGTTGGGCAGTCAGAAGATGTGGAAATAGTCCACAGAGTTTCCACACTCCCTCCAGCACCGACCAGATCCTGGCAGACCCCCTGAAGTTGTTTCATTTTTGGAGTGATAGAAAACTGTTATCATATTTTTCCATATAAATTCCCTCCAATTAACTGATTTTGAAGTGTTTAGTTGGGTTTTACAAATGTTCAGCCAATCCTCTAGATCAGTGGTTCTCAACCTTTTTACACCAAGTACCACCTGAGAAAATAGTTGGCTCTCCGAGTACCACCCTATGACCAATGTTAAAATACAGTCTATGCACAGTGCATGCAGGACTCGGAGGCAAATGTCTTCATAATAACATTATTTATTGTCAGCCACAGCTACATGTACAAAGGTCTCTCTCTCTCTCTCTCTCTCTCTCTCTCTCTCTCTCTCTCTCTCTCTCTCTCTCTATCTCTCTCTCTCTCTCTCTCTCTCTCTCTCTCTCTCTCTCTCTCTCTCTCTCTCTCTCTCTCTCTCTCTCTCTCGAGGCTTCTCAATACTCTAATTTCCCCTCCTCGACTCCTATCCTCGAGACTTAGTCCCGCCCACAGGAGATGCGAGCGGAGGACTCGAGGAGGGGAACCGAGGAGAGAGGAGGGGAAGCAGCAGGCGGTTAGAGAAATGAGAACTCCTCTCCTCTGAGCGGTCATTTTAAAGAGACGTCCATTAATGATGACAGGAGGCACAGCAGCCCTCTGTCTGATGGACAGATGTGTTCATGACCACTTATATATTTACTTTGAATTCATTGACAATGCGGTATAATGAGACAATAACAGGCTACAGATGTGGACATACACACACAAATATATTTATATAAATATATACAATTTAAAGTATGAGAGCACTCTCATAATAACGTAACACAATCAGAGACTGGATATATCCCCCCCCCCCCCCCCCCCCTCTCTCTGGTCGCTGAAATGGGGAATTTAAATTACGGGCCAAAAGTTGTATTTAATTACAAGTATTAAAAGTAAGCATAGGACACCAAACCAACTGAGACCCGTCTGTCCGCCGCATCTACGCACTGTACAACACACACACCTACACACTGTACTACACACACCTACACACTGTACCACACACACCTACAGCTCCTAAAGCATAATCAGGCTACAGCCGTTGTGTATTTTATTATGTGAAGCACTAAATGGTCTTCGAAAAATATCGACTCTTTGTTTGTAGATATCTACTAAACTACAGCATACAAATACAGAGAGTAATGTAGGCCTGTTATACTGAGTGATATATATTATACACACTGCTCTGCTTTCTGCTCGGACCTCACAGCTGTTCTCACTGTAAACATCGCGTCGCGATGAAAGCAGTTACTGAAATAATATCCAGGGGATGCATGCAGAGCTGTCATTGGCTGAGATAAGTCCGGCCGTGCGTCACGCCTCCACCGTTCCCGGAAATGCATCCGCGGAGGAGCCGTGGAGGACCCATCAGTGTCTCCTCGGTTAGAGCTCCTCCAGAGAGCCTCCTCGATGCTCGATGCTCGGTCCTTGATGTGCATTTAGAGAAATGAGATGTCCTTCAACATGGCGCGCTGAAATCCATTTCCAGGGTCACTACCGGAGGACCGAGGAGTCGAGGAGTCGAGGAGGGGAAATTAGAGTATTGAGAAGCCTCTTCTGTCTCTCTCATCTCTCTCACTCGAACCCTGTGTCCCATTCTAAAAAATAAATATTATACAAAATAAAAAAGTTCTGATTCTCATGTATATTAATGTATATTTTCTTGTGTCTGACACGTTGTGAGAATGAATGTGCATTTACTTGTGTGCGCGAGCGTGACACACATTGCAGACCGCAAGTTAACCGCAAGTTTACCTTGACTTTCTAATGCTTCTGGCATTGATCCGGACCAGTGATCTTGTATAAAATTCACAAGTGGACCTTTAATAAAAAAGTTTGAGCACCCCTGTCCTATACCAAAGTTTGAATGTAGGCCTCCTGCAACAACCTACATTGTAACAGAAAATGTCCTATTGGGAATTCAGTTCCACAATAATAATGAAGCCTCCAGGAGCAGATGAGCTTAAGGACAAATAGCTCATCTTTAGTCTGCTGATGTTTGCTATTGCCATTTCTGTGGTGACAAAGTACCAGGAAAAACCAGGAAGTAAGCAATGAGATTTCTCCAGAGGATTTTAGAAAATAGCTCGAAATAAGATCTGTGGGAAACGTACCTGTTAGATAAATGCACGTTTTGATTAGCCGGATAACATCCACATGTCTACCCTACTTTTATAATTTTTTTATCATAAATCTATGGATTAGATTTATGATAGACTTTTGAAACTACAAGAAGATAAGGAGGACTTTTACAAAAAAGTAATAGAAATGTTTGTCCAGAAGGATAGGCAAATGGACTTCATCTTCAAGTCAAGGTAAGACCGCCATTTTATTGAAAATGGGATCTTACTAAGAGAGAACAATTCAATATTTAAATGATAAAATTACATTTTTTGGGTATCCTTTTGTTGAACTGTCTGTTTAAAATTAATCGAAGCATCAGACAAAAAAAGCTTTTGAAAATAATATTATATTTTGGTTTAGGTCAAAATATAATATTTGTAAACCTGAAGAGTCAGTGCCAGTGCCTCACCAGCCAAGAACCTCACTGCACATCACTGCAGAAGCTTATATATAGACATCTAAGTTTTTTGTGCCCCACCACTTTTGTACATATAAAAACGCCACTGTGTATTTTATATGTCTGTGTTATGTGTAGAGGTTAAATAAAATTAAAAAGATTTTTTTTTTTTTTAAGATTTTTTATATGTCAGATTCCTCCGCGTACCACTAGCGAGAGCTGGCGTACCACCAGTGGTACGCGTACCACAGGTTGAGAACCACTGCTCTAGATGGTTATTCTAGCTTCTTTCTCCCATTTAGATTTAACGTAAAGTGTTGAAATCCCATTTTGAATTGGAGGGATGAAACCCTCCTTAATACAACTTCGTGAGCGGTGGCAAAATCTTTGGCATGCCAAAAAGTTGCCGAAGGACCTTGCGAAGGTTCATTTTTGTGTCATCTTCGTCTGATCATCGGTGCCATCGGGCATTTTTCGCCCCGATGGCACCGATGATCAGACGAATATGACACGATTTGACAAGATGCCCTCACGAGTGCCTTACGAAGGGCAAAATGGACACACTAATTCAAAACGAAACCTTCGCAAGGTCCTTCGGCAATTTTTTGGCATGCGAAAGATTTTGCCACCGGTCACGAAGTTGCTGCCGGAGCCTGAGAAACTCCACCGGCGGTCATACGATGGCTTAAGATGCCCACACGAATGGCCCGATGTTGTTACAATCAGAGCCAAATTTGAACATTTCCTTTATCGTGTGTCCATCTGGTTGTTTTATTGCACAACAAAATCATGTAAACATATTATGTAAATAACCTAACTGTGAAACTGAAAAGGATATTACATTGTTTTTGTTACTTTCGTTGCAGTTGTATGTCTTAAATGTAATTTAGGTTAACTTCCTGTTTTATTTAGAGGCTTTTATTTTGAAGGCGAGTTGACAGGAAGTTGTTGTTGCTATGGAAACAACATTACGGAGAAAACTTAATATCTTCTACATATAAAGACGGATAAAGTAAAGAACAAAGTCTGAAAATATCAGTACAGTATCATAGTACTTTAACATAATTGTTTTTGTTACTTTCGTTGCAGTTGTATGTCTTAAATGTAATGTAAATGTTGCCTTTGTGTGTGGTTCGGGGCCATCTTCGTGCGAAATTCACAATTCCATATTCGTGTGTCCATCTGGTGTCAATTTCGGGACAGTGTGACAGGGGCTTTAAAAAGGTGATTAGGTAAAGTCTCATGAAAAACAATGTCAGCCGGAAGACAGGTCTAATCTATAGTTGTCAAGAGACTTTGACAAAGGACAGAAGAGAGGACAGAGAGAGTAAATGTTAGTAAACGCAGAATAGGAGACATGTGATAGGTGTAGATGGGTTATGTAATACAGTACGGCTGTAGTTGCAATAAGAGATAAAAGAATGAGGTAAAGAGCTCTAAACAAGCCACTGTGGCCTGACAGGAAGCCGGCTGTGTTTAACAAGAGGCACAAATCAGTAATTGCTGATTAGTCAAAATGTCTCTGCTTTTATTTCTAAGTATATTTATATGCCTTATTCATAATGATGAATCACATTAAAGACAATGGATTGATAAGCCATTGCAACAACAGGGAGTCATTTGCCTTTTTTTTTTTCAACAGGCACATGATTTTTACCCGACGTCAGTGATTGAGGGTCAAATATTTTTCGGGTGGATTTTACATTCTGGGAGGCTGTGCCTTCACCGGACAAGTAAAGGTTCACATGTCCAAGGAACGGGTGGACCGAAGAACAAGTTTCCACATTTTTATAGGCTTTTTATAGGTTTACAAGTTAGGTCGGCAATGTATTTTATCTCCATAGTGTATAGTGATAATGGTGGTAGCTGTTATACATGTAGCCCTTCAGCCTGCAGTCTTTTGAATGGGCTTACAACAGAACTGAACCAATATGTGTTCCACTTCTGACAGCTGATGAGAGGGTCTCTTTTTCCCCGTCAATACTAATGCAGTGTTTCCCCTAGGATGGAGTCATAGCAGCGGTGCTAAGGCACGTGGGCCCAGCATAATGTGAGCGTGGAGCGCGTGGAATTTTTTAGTGTGTGCGCGTGCGAAGTGCGCCCCGCCAATTTGTTTCTATGTGTCTGCCAGCACAAGAAAGGCTCTTGAGGCCTAGTACCAGGGCCGGTTCTAGCCAATTTGCTGCCCTAGGCGAGATTTTATATATAAATGAAAAATCTCTACAAAAGACAAATACACTACAAAAACAGAAACTTATTGACATAGGTAATATACGTCAAAATGGCTTCAAATGTATTCAGTATTGTATGAACATGTTTGAATTGGGGGGTGGACGTCACATCCTTCCGGGCTGCGCCGCCGCTATTTGTATATAGGGGAAACACTGTAATGTACATCTTTACTTTCACAGATTTATAAACTATGATTCTGAACCTGATGTAGGTCAGATGCATGGCAGGTGGAGACATTAAGAGAGCAGTGACACACTTTAAGGACTCTCTGAGCTCCTGAGGTAAAAAGAGAGTCCATGTCATAGATGTACAGGGAGAATGGTGAGAATGCATTAAGAAAACCCTGCTGTCATGAAGTGAGGTAACAGACAAAGATAGCACAGGAGAAGACTGCAAAAAACAAGAGAAAGTGGAAAAGATTCTGCATTTTTAAACATCTTATGATGCCAGAAAGCTCCTTATTATTCTCTTTTGTCAGTCATTTGCATCTCCATCTGTCTTTTCCATACCTAACTTTGTCTCTAACTAATTGTCTTAGTCTCAGATCGTCTTCCATCGACTCTCCATCTGTCTGTTCCACTTCTTCCCTGAAAAGCTTGAAACTGGGCAGTTCTTTAGCAGCCCGACATCAAACGTTATGACTGCACAGCACTGTATTCAGCCAGCTCTTTACAGAGAGATCCAAGTCAGCTAAGGTCAGCTGCCCACACTCTTCTATACATGTGTGTCTGTGAAGGGGACTCTACTGAATGACATAGGATTCAAAACTTTGAAAACAATTGCGTGAGACTGGATGTACAGTTGCCTACATTGTAATGGATTAC
The DNA here is from genome assembly GCF_902827165.1 of Trematomus bernacchii. Classification (NCBI taxonomy): domain Eukaryota; kingdom Metazoa; phylum Chordata; class Actinopteri; order Perciformes; family Nototheniidae; genus Trematomus; species Trematomus bernacchii. The sequence goes on from NW_022987621.1 coordinate 1,123,943, forward strand.
CTAACTATGTTTCAAGGTTCAGATAGTTATTGTTCAGTGATAGCATGAATGAAAACCACAGGAACAGTAGGCTTTTTCCTTATTAACCAAATATCAGTCCTGCATATATCCTGAAACACGTAACAGAGTTTTACTTTCTCACTGTCGCACAAAGCGCCAGCTTTCTGCAGAATCAGTAGTTCGCTTTTCTATTGCTAATCCAACCAAAATCAACCAAGGGTTTGTTTGGCTGACTGATGTAGCTATTAACGTCTAATTCTCCCAACTTCTAAAAAACTCGGAATGTTTTCATGTTCCCAAAAATTGCAACACGCTACTTTGATGAATAGTAAAGTAAAGTAAAGTATCATTGGTTGTGCCTGCCTGCCTGCCAGTCTGCCAGTCTGTCTGTCTGTCTGTCTGTCTGTCTGTCTGTCAGATCTTGACACATCTCATCTTGCAGCAAGTTTAGAAAGTACATGACACTGTTATATTTGAGGTGTAATCATTCATTTTAAAGTGTAATCATTCATTTTAAAGCTTAAGCCCAGGCAAACCCACAGAGCAGAGGAAACATTGAGCAGAGGCCTCAGCCCTGGAAGCTGAGAGCCACCAGCTGTAAGACCATGATGCAGGTTACAGTGTGTTCCACACAGAGTCAGACAGGCAGCGCTGCTCTGATCTCAGTCTGGAATGTCCTCTAGCACATCACACAGACACGGAAACAGACAGATGGAGAGGTGGAAGCCCTGCCATATGTGCTTCTCTAAACAAGAGGGTACACACTTTGGATGCAACCATCCTCATTTTCAGTCTTCATACCGATACAGAGTATCAATCTGGATATTGCATGCTTAATCAATAAGCTGTTTGCCTCACTGTGTGGAAGTGACTGGTTCATTATCTTACGTTTGAGGCAAGGGGATGGAGGACATTGATTTGATTCCCCTCCAGGCTTCCCGAAGATCTCCACTGCTGTATTTGAGTTCCACCTTATCCCTATAAGCTGTTTTAGCTTTACTTATCTCATTTCTTAAAGGAGAGGTGTCATGGCCATTTCCACTGATCATAATTCCATTGTTGAGGTATACTAAAATAGATTTATACTGTGCATTTTTCCAAACTCACATTGGTTTCTCATACAGCATCTCTGTAAACTACGTGTATTCACTGAATTTCACTATTTGCCTTTAACGGCTCGTTGTAGCTCCAAAAGCTCCAGCCCCCACCCTCCCTGTGAGCACAGTGTGCTCTGATTGGTCAGGACGTTGTGAATCGCGCTGAGCTCCGTGGAGGTGTTGCTTCCTTGTTTAGGATACATAGCGAAACACAGCCAAACTCATCCTGAGCACACACAAACTCACATCCGAAGTAAAAACAATAAGTGTGGCTTGATATTGAGTAAGAAAAAGGTTGATAAACGCAGTGAGAATGGGTCTGCAGAGAGAATTTTGCCGCGATCCCAACTGTCTGTTATCAGCCTGCAGCCAGGGAGGAGAAATCAGCTGAGCTGCCTGCTCCCTGCACACAGATGTGTGTGTGAGGAAGTCCGTGGATCGGTCAATTTGGACCAATCAGCGGGGGCTTAACGTAACGGCTCCGCGGACGTAACGTAACGGCTCTTCGGGATTGGTCCATTTCGTTCCGGGTACCGCTTGACATCATGCCGTACCCGGAACGAAATGGAAGACTCAAATGGCCAGTGACGTATCTCCAACGAGGCGTTTTGGGGAGGTATTTTCTGTGTTAGAGTTTTACTCGCTACAGGGTGTACTTTGAGGGTTTTGACTCTGCACACCGTTTACATGCATAAAAACCTTCATAATACACAAGGGGACGGGTAATAACCGGAAAAGCATGACATTTAAAGGGCCCATGTCATGGCCATTTCCACTGATCATAATTACATTGTTCAGGTATACTAAAATAGATTTATACTGTGCAATTTTCCAAACTCACATTGGTTTCGCATACAGCATCTCTGTCAAGCATGTGTATTCAGCAGTATTCACTCTCTCCACTAAACGACTCGTTGGAGTTCTTGCCCCCCCCTCCCTGTGAGCCTAGTGTGCTCCGATTGGTCAGCTCGGCCACTCTGTTCTGATTAGTCAACCACCAGAGAGGCTGCGCCCATGTCTAAACGGCTGCTCTCAGCCGAACATCAGTCTTATCATGGCGTCGGTACAGCCGTATATTTTATACGCAAACTAACCGAACTGTAGCTACAACTGTTGTTATAGAAGAGTGTGACGGCCCCAGGGCCTTTGTCTTACGATGGGGTGGAGCTGAAGAGGCTAATCAGCGCGATCACGGACACCTGGCCGGAGCCGAGGTGCTAGCCAGCTGCCCGGAGTCAAACAGAAGCCCCCCTCTCCTTCCAAGCAGCTCAGCAATCCTCTCCCCCTCCCTCTGCATTTACCACAATAAATGTGCCGTGGTTTTGTAAACTCGTGTATGTCTCCTTGTCTTTCCGTTGTGGCCTACGAGCCGGTCATAACAAAGAGTAAGTTATTTTTACCCGTTATAAACTACTACTGTTTGATGAGAAATCAAATCATGGTTTGCTATATACAGAGATGGGGTCGTTACTAAAAAAAAGTAATATATTACATATTACATATTACTTTAAAAAAAAGTAATATATTACACTACTTCGTTACTCTCTACATAAAGTAACTCGTTACTTTACTCGTTACTTTACTCGTTACTTTACTCGTTACTTTACTCGCAGGGCCGGCCCGCCCCTCCCTACAGGCAGATCACGCAGACTGCTAAAGTTTCAAATGTTCTCTTTAGTTCAGTTTCCATTGTCGCATAAGACTGATCCAGATAGCTCTGACTATGGCTGTCCTCTGTCTCCTGCTATCTGTATTTTGCGCAGTATATCTCTGAACGATGCGATGGTGATTCCACTGTGCAAATGGGCAACATTACCTCTACTATGAAGGATGCTACAAGCCTGTCCATCTCTGCTTTGGTTACCGGTCCTCCAAATTCTAATTTGTGCCGCTTCGGAGTCGGCGGCCGCGACTCACAACATCCTCACTCTGGGTTCGGGGGTCCGGTCCTTAGCTATTAGCTTCACCTTAGCATGTGTTCTTTGCAGGTGTTTGTTGAGGTTTGACGTGGTGTTTGCAGCAGTGTATAACAGCTTCTGGCCTGGACACAGTTTGCACCTCACCGTCACATTCCTGTCTATTCTTCGGACGAACTCAAAATAATGGGCATACCTCCACCCCTCGAAAGTTATCGCTGACTCTGCCATGTTTATGCAGCACTGCGCGTGGAGATGTGGACGCGCAAGTCGCGCAGATTACGTACATATAAACCTGCGGCGGAAACCCCTCTTGTCTGTCAGTGTGATTATGACTGATTTTATAAAAGTAACGAAGTAACGCGTGTCGGGGCAATGTTAGTAACTGTAGTGTGATTACTGAATTATAAAAATAACGCGTAACACTACTCCGTTACCGACAAAAGTAATATTATGACAGTAACGCGTTACACCCAACTCTGGCTATATATGAATGATATGTTATAGGAGCAAATCATTCAGGGAAGAAAGGATAGGCCTACTAAGTATTTCCATTAAACTTTATTTTTAGAAATGTACAAAATGAACGTAAATATACATATATACACGGTATATCGTCAATTACTCCTCGTTGTCGGCATCTTGCTTATAGCAGCCGGGGCTTTTTGAGACGATGCCTCAGTGTGGTCGTCCAGTCATGTATTTTCCGGCAGGATCTGGCTGGACGAAATAAAATGCAAATCACAAAATATTAGAGAAACTTAGTTGTTTTAGATTCGTTAGTAGTAGTTGTGCTAGGAGTGTGGATATATCTAATGAACAGCTTGCCTGCTAATATGCTAACCTAGCTTTGTTTACCTTGGTAGCTAACACGATATGAACGTTAGCTTGGAGTAACGGAGTGTAATAAAACTACCTATGAACAAAAGTTAGTGGTTCATATTAGGCTAGCAATAACGTGTTTATAATTGCATTATTCTACGGGTAGTCTGCTACGTTCGGTCATACAATGTTTCCCGCTAGCATGTATAGCTAGCCTCGTTAGCTATACATGCATAGCTAGCCTCGTTAGCTATACATGTACTGTCACAATGTACGGTAAATCACCCGGAGTATACTGTATGAGTATTCCGTGTGTGTGACTGCAGACATTCTCCTGCCATGACAAACATGTAAGGCCATCTGCTGACATTGTAGTTGATATATTTAAACGCTAGCAACGTAGCATAACAAAAATGTTTTTCCGACCAAACTAAGGTCTAGCTCCGTCGGTAGATCGGTAGCATACACGCTACGCCAGCTATAATGTAATTACGTTTCGCGACTGACCGAACGGTAAATCACCAGGAGTATACGGTCTATGACTATTTCGTGTGTGAATGCAGACATTATCCAGCTATGAGGAACATGTATGTAAGGCGATCTGCTAATATTGGAGTTTATATATGGAAACGCTAGCAACTTAGTTAGCACAGTTAGCACTGGCTTAGCAGTCCGAAACATGTTTACACATTTAAACAGTCGTGGTAGCTACCTTGTTTGATAAATACACAAATAACAATGCAAACTTACAGGTTGTGTACCCAAATCTTCCCCTGCTCCAAACGGTCCAAACAAGCTGTGCATATCCGGCCTCAAACTGGGCAATGTTTTGGAAGCTTTCGTCTGTGAAATGCCGGTTCTTCGAACCTCTGGAGGAACAGTGTTAAAAAGAAATTTCAACCACTGACTTCGTCGTGGTTCTTCCGTCGGTAGGACAAACAGCTCAGATTTCTCCTCACATTTCAGGAAACAGGTCCTTGGCAGTGGCATGACTGGATCGATTGTGAACTGAACCAGAGCTTCCAACAGTAAATGTTAGGCTGGCAGAGGGTGCGGCCAGCACCGCTGGGTGTGGCCATAGCTCTTCGGGATTGGTCCATTTCGTTCCGGGTACCGCATGACATCATGCCGTACCCGGAAGACTCAAATGGGCAGTGACGTATCTCCAACGAGGCGTTTTGGGGAGGTATTTTCTGTGTTAGAGGTTTACTCGCTACAGGGTGTACTTTGAGGGTTTTGACTCTGCACACCGTTTACATGCATAAAAACCTTCATAACACACAAGGGGACGGGTAATAACCGGAAAAGCATGACATGGGAGCTTTAAAGATTCAGATTCAGATTCAACTTTATTGTCATTACATAGTACATGTACTAGTGACAAAATGTAAGTTTTGCATCTGACCAGAAGTGCAAAATAGCAGTGCAGGAGTCTACATAATAAGAATAATTATAAATGGAATTATTATAAATAGAATAATTATAAATAGGCTATAAACAGATGAATATATACAGTGTAAACGGCATTGACAGTAAAATATATAAACAGGTGGGTGGTGGGTAAGGGCTTGAGTCTATCAGGGAGCAGAGTTTAGCAGGGTAACAGCCCTGGGGAAGAAGCTGACCCTGAACCTGCTGGTCTTGGACCGGAGGCTCCTGAGGCGCCTCCCCGAGGGTAGGAGGACAAACAGTCTTTAAAGATGTTGTGCGCCCTCTGCAAACACTGTATCCCCTGGATGTCCTCGATGGCAGGGAGTGGGACACCGATGATGCGTTGGGCGATTTTCGTCACCCTCTGCAATGCCTTCCTGTTGAGCATTGTGCAGTTCCCATACCAGGCTGTGATACAGCTGGTCAGGATGCTCTCAATGGTGCAGCGATAAAAGTTCACCAGAATCTGAGGAGAGAGGTGATCTTTCTTTAGTCTCCTCAAGAAGAAGAGACGCTGGTGAGCCTTCTTTACTATGCTGTTGGTATTGTTGGACCATGAGAGGTCATCGGATATGTGGACCCCCAGGAACTTGAAGCTAGACACACGCTCCACCGCCGTTCCATTTATGTGGATGGGAGTGTGTGTGTTGCCTTTCGATTTCCTGAAGTCCACAATGAGTTCTTTTGTTTTTGTTGTGTTAAGGGCCAGATTATTGTCGGCACACCACTTAGTCAGATGCTGAACCTCCTCCCTGTAGGCCGTCTCATCGTTGTTGTGGATGAGGCCGATCACCATTGTGTCGTCTGCATACTTGATGATGGTGTTTGAACCATGTGCAGGGGTACAGTCGTGGGTGAAGATGGAGTAGAGGAGGGGGCTCAGCACGCAGCCTTGTAGGACACCGGTATTTAGGCTGAGGGTCATGGAAGAGAGATTATCCAACCTGACATGCTGGGGTCTGTTGGTTAGAAAGTCTCAAATTCAATTACAAAGGAGGGCGTCGATGCCCAGGTCGTTGAGTTTTGTGATTAGTTTGGAGGGGATGACGGTGTTGAAGGCTGAACTGAAGTCAATGAACAGCAATCTTGCATAGGAGTTGTTTTTTTCCAGATGTGAGAGGATGGTGTGAAGTGTTATGGAAACAGCATCTTTCGTGCTCCTATTAGTCCGGTATGCAAATTGATGGGGGTCCAGTGTCGGTGATAGGCGGGATTTAAGCTGTGCTAGGACCAACTTCTCGAAGCACTTCATGAGAATGGGTGTAAGTGCAACGGGACGGAAGTCATCCAGGCCTGCTGCAGCAGAGTGTTTGGGCACTGGCACTATGGCGGTGGTTTTAAAGCACGTGGGGACAACAGTTTGGGCCAGGGACAGGTTGAAAATGTCTGTCACAACCTCAGTCAGTTGCCCAGCACAGGCCCTGAGAGCGCGGCCTGGGATGCCATCGGGTCCAGCAGCCTTGCGTGCATTAATCCTGCTCAGTGTGGTGAAGACGTCAGAAGGTGAGAGTGTGAGGGGCTGGTGGTCTGCAGGGGGAACAGCCTTAGTGGCTGTAAGCCCGTTCGTCACCTGATCTGAAAGCGATGTTTCGTGCTTTCAGTAGTTGGCGAACTTCTTTATTCATCCACGGCTTCTGGTTTGGGTATGTTGTTATCTGCTTCAGAGTGGTGACACTGTTGATGGTGGTGCTGATGTAGTCCAGTACGGAGGAGGCGTAGTGGTCAATGTCTGTATGGGAATCCAAGGTGGCATGAGTGGCAATCACACTCCAAGGTTGTGTGTTGAAACTTGTCCTGTAGCATAGAGTCTGCCTCCTCAGGCCATACCTTGACAGTCCTCACTGTGGCTTTCACACGTTTGATGAGTGGTGTGTATGTGGGGTAAAGGAATAGTGAGAGGTGGTCAGACTGACCCAGGTGGGGGAGGGGAATGGCATTGTATGCATTGGCCATGTTGGTGTAAACATGATCGAATGTTTTGTTGCCTCTCGTGGGGCAGGAGACATGTTGTCGGAATTTGGGGAGTACAGTCTTCAAACTGGAGTGATTGAAATCACCCGCAACAATGAAATCTGCCTCAGGGTGTGCAGTTTGATGTTGGCTAATGGCTGTGTGCAGTTCTTTCATTGCAATTTTAGCATTAGCATCCGGGGCTACATATACGGCTATTACTAGGATTGCTGTGAACTCTCTGGGTTGATAGAAGGGTCTGCATTTAATAAAAAGATATTCCAGATGAGCTGAGCAGTGACTGCTGACAATAGCAGAGACTGTACACCATGCTTTGTTTACATTAGGGATGTTAAGATTCACCAATTCGCATCGGTGAACCGGCATAAACGTTCAAGATGCGAGTGCACCGGTTGAAAGAGTGCACATCGGCTACAGTTTGGGTTGAACTCGCGATGCATCGATTGTAGCGTCTTTGCATCGGTAAAAAAACGATTCATTCATATAATATCCTCTCATCCTGTCAGCACTCAGCAGAGACGATCTTTGATCTTTGCTTCACACTACGGAGGCCGAGAGTCTCAGTTCAACACACATGGAAGTCGAGGAGAAAGAGAAACACAGTGCACCAAAAAATACCTACAAATCAAACGTTTGGCAACACTTCGGATTTTTCAAGAAAGACGGTCAACTTGAAAAATCGCTCGCAAATTGTAAACGATGCCGTGCTGCTTTAAAGTCCACAAGTAGTGCGAGGAACTTAGCGACGCACATAAAGAGGCGACATGGGGTCTGCGGCTGAAAAGAGAAACCTGAAAGTAAGTCATATGAGTTAAATCACTCATCACTCACTCAGTGAGGTGTTCTGTCAGAGAGTGGTGTTTAGTTTACAGCAGCCTGTGACTGCCAACAATAGTTTAAATGTCTTCCTTACAATTGTAAGCAGTTATGAAATACCTGTTTGTGAAAGGTTATTTATATTTTTTATTGTTCATATAGAAACCACACCACTGCTTTCTGCTCACTGGTGAGTTAGCCGAATGAGTGTTAAGCACATCACTCTGGCAGACTTACCGGAGTCGTCAGCTGATCTGTCTGCTCTGAAGAAGTTACGCCCAGTTAGCTCAACGGCGCTATTGGGAACGCCGCTGTTTAGCCATGTTTCCGTGAAGATCATGATGTTGCAGTCCATCATCCGTTTGTGGTTGACGATGCGTAGTCGTATCTCATCCATTTTGTTCATTATAGACCGCAGATTGGCGAGGAAAATGCTGGGTAGGGCGAGCCAATGCGGTGTTAGCTTCAGCCTAGCTCTTAGCCCTCCTCCCTTCCCCCGCCTTTGTTTACGGTCTCTACGCCGCCTGTGGGCACTTCCGCTCGGCAGGGTAGGCTGAGCAGGCTCCGGTGATCTGGCGATCTCCGGAATGATACGGAGATAATCTGTTAAAGAGTTGGAAAGGCATAGTCCAATGTCCAGGAGTTGTTGTCGGCTGTATGAAGTTAGTGAAAGGCTGTTCCGAGTGAACAAACTTAATAAAAGTAGACAAATAAATACTAGTTTGCTAATTCTAGAGAGACGCTGAGCCTCGCGTTGTGCACGCACCGCCATAGCTTTAAAGATTGCTTTCTTAATTTTGTTAAACGAAGTGTGACAAATAAATACTAAATCCTTACTGCAGCCGGGCCCTGGCCTACTGCTCATAGGTATCAAATCAAACCTGGCTGTCATCATGATGGCCTTGACAACCTCTCCAGTGTCTGTCAGGCTTGTGGATGGATTTATGGAGGAGTGTTGATATTCAGACCAAATCCTGTACTGTGCATCCACACAAACTGTTTTGGACAATTATTCATCCAATATTGAGCCAAGCCAAGTTTTCTTCTTGTGTTTCAATATGAAGTTAATTAATTATTATTAGTAGTATTATAATTCCTCCTGACGGACAGTCAGTTTGCAAGGGCAGCAAAAGCAACGATATGTCATTGTCCCCAAAAATGGACAAAAGGCCAAGTCGTTCCTCATTGATAACATTTACTGCATTTCTATTTCAGGATGCAACAAAGCTCTACATTGTTTTTGTAATGCACCAGAACAAGTAAAGGAAAGGGATGTTCAGGACTGCTCCACAGGGTTCTTACACCTTTTCCAAAGTCAAATTCAAGCACTTTTCAAGCATTTTCAAGGTGCATTTTCAAGCTTTTCAAGCATCTTACAGCTGTTGTAAATTACATATTTATATACACATACTTATACTCAAATGATTATTTCCCTACCTCACATTAAATCTGATGTTCTTTATGCTATAAACAACCAAATGTGTTTCATAATAGCATTCTACATGAGGATGAAAAATTTAAATTTTTAGAAAAGAAAACTAAGTTTAATATTTCAAAATGAGACCCATCTGTACGTAGACTGGGCATCCCATATAACCTGGCTGAGCCAATATAAAACAATCAGCCAAATAACTTTTCAATACATTATTGATTACTATTTTTGAGGTACTTTTAGGTTGGCAGTAAACATAAGTCAGAGGTAAATGGTTTACTTTTACTCCACTACATGTATTTAATACCTTTAGTTACTTTACAGATGTGGATGAATGATGTGAAATATAATCAAGTGTTAAATCAGACTTTAGTTCCACCTGGAGTAAATTCACAAGCTACCCTGCAGTATACAAAGTCATTCAAACTAGCTGCACCTTTACCAGGTTTGAGAACACTTTAATGATCAATCATTATAAAACATATCATATACAATTATTAGGGATGCTCCGATCGCCAATTTTGGGGCCGATCGCCGGAATCAGCTTGTTCCAGAGGTAGATAAAATAGCTAAGTGTGTTAGGTCTAACTCTTAATGTGTGTTCTGCTTCGCTCACCGGTCCGTCACAGCGGGTGGAGCTGCAGGATTTCTGCTTCACACACACGTTGCATACCGCTATTTTATTGTCACTTTCGGACACTTAAAATACTGCCAGACTAGTGAAGCCATTTTGGCGAGCTTGTTTTGCCGCGCACAGAGAAAAGTGTCATGTATTTTACATGCAACGATAGTCTAATCTAAAATGCTCTACTATGGCGTACCTTTCGTGTGGTGTGTGGCGTCAGCGCAGACTCTCGCATCGTTATTGTTGCACACTTTGCAGGAGGCTACTCTTGGGCTTCGCTTGACCCTCGTCTTAGCCATGGCTTGAATTTGTCTTCTGCTAGCCAACGCTCGTTGAAACGGCAACCTCCTGGCATACTGTCATCTATCACTCTCATCAGAATGCCCAGGTCACACACGTAACAAAAACACTTGCCGGTCACGCGCATTGCGCGGGAAGGCCGGAGCGGAGCTGTTTTATGTAAAAGCGAAGCAATTAAGCGCGCTCCGACTTCTTTATTTTCTTTTAATCTAAAAAGCGAAGTAAAGCATTTACAATTTTAAGCACTTTATCCCAAATTCAAGCACCATTCCCAAAATTCAAGCACCTTTCAAACCTTGAAAACACCTCGTACAATTTCAAGCATTTTCAAGGATTTCCAGCACCCGTACGCACCCTGGCTCCAGTTTAAAACCCTTGTTCTACTTTTTCAAAATGACAGATGTTGAACAATTGTTCAACGAACAAAGGAGGGCCTTTCCAATCTGCTGAGAGCAAGGGCTTACACAATATTTTAATACAATAAAGATTTCATCATTTGGGTCTCCTACACTCAGCATGTAAACAGATCAATACACTGAACAAAAATATAAACGAAACATTTTTGTTTTTGCTCCCATTTTTCATGAGCTGAAATCTATGATCTAAGATTTCTCTCAAATATTGTTCACAAATTTGTCTAAATCTGTGTGAGTGAGCACTTCTCCTTTGCTGAGAAAATCCATCCACCACACAGGTGTGTCATATCAAGATGCTAATCAGACAGCATGATTATTGCACGTGTGCCTTATGCTGCTCACAGTAAAAGGCCACTCTAAGGCCCCGTCCACACGGACACGAAACGGGTTGTATCTGCTACAGTTCTCTATCGTATGGACGGTTCGTCCACACGAGGCTGTAACGGAACCGCGGAAATGGAGCCCTCAAACGGTAACGGGTCCCAAGGTGGGTAGATCTGCGGACGAAACGCTCTGGGGGGCCAAACGGCTCCGTGTGTACGTCCTATACGATCATTTCCTGATAACGATGAAGCCATAGCCCCGCCTCTCCCCACCTCTGCTGCTCACTGCTGCGAAAAACTGTTAGTGCAAAATCCACAGCTCCTCTACCACAACCATCAGCAACAAGTGAACATGGAGAACTACATGAACTACTAGACTAGACTGCTAGATCCACCGCGGAGAATAAACAGAAGGGCAACCAGGCAACTTTTGGTGTATTTTGTGGCGGAAGTACAGCGCCACTTACAGGCCCGGCATATGTACTACAGCGTCTCCAGCGGGTCGAGCAGTCTCGTGTGGACGGACACGTTTCTTGAGCCGATACCCTGTGGACGGAAGACTTTTTTGATATCGAATTTGGTTAGTTTTCGTCTCCGTGTAGATGCAGCCTAAAATGTTCACTTTTATCACGCAGCACAATGCTACAATTTTTGAGGGAGGGTTATGGTATGGCCAGGCATATGTTATGGACAACGAACACAGGAGCATTTTATAGATTTTTTATGAGATCCTGAGGCCCGTTGTGGTGCCATTCATCCGCCATCACCTCATGTTGCAGCATGATGATGCACGGCCCCATGTTGTAAGGATCTGTACACAATTCGTGGAAGCTGAAAACATCTCAGTTGTTGCATGGCCTGCATACTCACCGGACATGTCACCCATTGAGCATGTTAGGGATCCTCTGGATCGGCATATACGACAGCGTGTTCCAGTTCCTGCCAACATCCAGCAACTTTGCACGGCCATTGAAGAGGAGTAGACCAACATTCCACAGGCCACAACCAACAACCTGATCAACTCTTTGTGAAGGAGATGTGTTGCGCACACACAGTGTTACGATATGGCCTGTGAAGGCGGCAGAGGGCTGCTGGGCTTGTACAGGCAGGTCTGTCTCATCTCCACAGCACACTTCTATGTGCTGTAGGTGCAGTATGTTGGCATGTGGTGTCCTTATATATACAGTCCATCGGGAGGCAGTAACCACCATACTTTATTCAGACTGGTATCGTGTCACAAAGTTTGCCTTTAACAAATATTGTGCCTCCTGCAATTTGGATTTTGACATAAAAAAGGGTTAATTAATCAGCACTAGCCCAGAGGCTTATGCAAATCCAGCCTACTGGAACATTAAAACATGTTCGTCTTCTACTGAAGCCAGTGAGATATATTTAGTGCTTTGGGTGCAAAAATGTTATGTGCATCCAGAAAATTATTCTCCATCCACATTTCTCATAGTAAGAGTATGAATAGAGTCTGATTTTCTAAATGTTGAATTACCAGTATGTTTAAAGTGTGTGATGTTGTTCAAGGAGGGATACAGGGCTTGATGGATCCTGAGTCCTGGATCCGGAGTCCTGGATCCTGAGTCCTGAATCCTGAGTCCTGGATCCTGAGTCCTGAATCCTGAGTCCTGGATCCTGAGTCCTGAGTCCTGGATCCTGAGTCCTGGATCCTGTCTCCTGGATCCTGCATCCTGGATCCTGCAACCTGAGTCCTGGATCCTGAGCCCTGGACTTCGAGTCGTGGCTGAACCTGTCTCTGCGGTCCTGCCTGACTCTCATCATACTACTTCTCTGATGGCTCCCACAGGATTGTTGACATCCTCATGGATTCATCTTCTTATTATAGACACATGCATTTCCAAACATTTGGTCTACCTATGCTGTAAAATGTATTATCTTTTCAATTTACACACGGCATCTATTGCACGTCTGTCCGTCCTGGGAGAGGGATCCCTCCTCTGTTGCTCTCCCTGAGGTTTCTCCCATTTTCCCCTTTAAACTGTGGGTTTTTTCTCTGGAAGTGTTTCCTTGTACGATGTGAGGGTCTAAGGACAGAGGGTGTCGTATTGTCATACTGATATTTTGTACAAACTGTGAAGTCCACTGAGACAAATGTAACATTTGTGATATTGGGCTATATAAATAAACATTGATTGATTGAGTCTGCTTTTACAATGCCTAAAATGTCAATTTTTTTCCGTGTGACACTGTCATGAAGGTGTGAATTAAATAACATGTTTCTGTATCATAGTTATTTTTGGGGGACCCTTTTTGGGAGAAATATGTAAGTACTGGACATCAAATTTAAACCCAACAACAGGATGCAAGCTCATAAAACATGAGCATTCTGCAGTAAAGATGCACACAACCATAAATGTGTGAGGCTCCTTCATGCTACTTGATCAATATGAATTATCAGATTCCTGTACACAGCAGCTGGGGAGGTGCAATGCCAGCTGACAGATATATCCAATAATAATATTTGTATTTTTTAAGTTTAACCAAGTTATTGAATGTGTTTCCACCTGAAACAAACCAAAAACTGCCATTATGTTTCAGAGCAGAATACTGTATGTGTGTGTATTTTTGAAAAAAACGTCTAATTGAATTGGCCCATGTAAGTAAGTAAGTAAGTAAAGCTTTATTTGTGGAATTAAAGTAAGTGACAATGACAATGTTTGTGTGTTTATTTGTCTGCGCCTGTGTGTTTGTATGTAAATATTGTTATGAAATGGCTCTTTTTTGTCATTTCACAGTACAGGTACTATGTAACGAAATTGTTCCTCTGCATTTGACCCATCCTAGTGTTAGGAGCAGTGTGCTGCCAGTGTTCGGCGCCCGGGGAGTAGTGCCTTGCTCAGGGACACCTCGGTAGCACTTGGTCTTGCCGGGACTTGAACTGGTGACCTTCCAGTTGCCAAGCCAAGTCCCTATCGACTTCGCCACCACCGCCCTATCAACCTATATCTCTAATGTGTTTGTCTCAGTCTTCCTCCCACTGCAGTCATCTAAGGACATGAAGGGAACATTTCAACAAACAACAAAAGGCAGAGCCGGCCCGACCCATTAAGCGACATAAGCGGCCGCTTAGGGCCCCGCAGCCACTAAGGGCCCCCTAGCAAAAAATGAAAAAAATGATAATCTCAGTACACCGTCGCCGTGATAAGTATGTTTAATTAATTTTGTTAATATGCCTAGATTGCCTACTCTCAAAGTAATGTATTATTGAGTCAATAATATAATACATTAACCATGCTTTACCTGAACCTCATCATGACACTAGAGAGGACGGCAGGATTGTAATTTCCCGTGTTCAGTGAATGCAACAGAGGCAAGACACCAGACCAACCAGAGAGTTGCATGGAAATAAACATCTGTCTTATTGGATAACAGGTACCTATCCTGTGAGCTGTGACAATGTTTAAAATAAACTGTCAGTCGGACTGAGAGTTTTTGAAGATAGACATAAGAAATTATTTTCTTAAAAAAGATGACAATTCTCAAGTGGTGGCTCACACAACAACCCCAGAGTCACCACTTGAGCCAGGTAAACAAGGTATGTAAATGTCAGTAAACTTCGAAGTTATGCGAACATGTAATAAAAGCATAAATTACAGCTACGTTGACGTTACTTTGAATCGCGGGGCTAAGCTAAACCGTTAGCAAGTAGCTATAGCTAGCCAGATATATTAAATAAACACTTTGTCATACAATCTAAATGTAATGTTTTTTAGCGTTACCTGGTGATTTCAAAGAAAGCTCTCTGGGAAATGTTGACTTACTGTTCAACATGAAGCTAGAAGCTACCTTACAGTACACAGTTGATCCTGAGTCCTGTCAGTTAAAGTGTTTCATAGTTAGCTTAGCTAAGCATCAACCTAGCACTGAAATATATGGATGTTATGTGACAGTATTTCTGAGAAAAAGTCAGCTGAAATGGTGGCATAGTTGCCACTGCTTTACGTGTCGACAGCATGTTTGAACGTATTTGCAGCAGTAAATGTGGCTGTTTGGCCACTGACGTTGCCATAACAACACCTGAATTTAAATGTGCAACCTCTTTTTGTGACAGATTTTTGCATGAAATTATAATTCTTCTGAATGATATTCCTATTGACAGCTAGTTTCTATGTGAACAATATGAGATGGACAGCCAGAGAGAATAAATGAAAAACAGTTATGAAATACTATATGAAGTAAAACAAGAATACAGTTTAAACGGGGAGTGATTTGTAAAATATCCATAAAGAAAAATCTGTTTACAGTTCTGTTTCATATGGGTGTTGAGTAGGGTTGGGTATCGTTTGAATTTCCACGATTCTGATTCCGATTCCGATTCTACTTTTCGATTCCGGTTCTTAACGGTTCTCAATTCCGATTCTTTGAGGGGCAGGGTAAAAAAATTATACATGCTTCTTCCACCAAAAAAATTACATTTATTCGAGAAACCTTTACACAGGTTAGTTTACAGTAATATTCACATTAATCAGTCTGTTTATATTCACTGCTATGTAACTGTAACCTGAGAACCACTGAAGCTACAACAGTGCAACAGTCCAACTTTTAAAGGAAACCCCCCCATTTAAAAACAGTTCTTGTTGAGAAAAATCGTACAGGGCAAATGAAAAGTGTAACCGGGATGAAAAGGGTGTTACATTTACTTAATTATGAATGTTGTTACATCAAGGCCGAAAATTAGGATGAGCACCAACGGTCAAAAATGTTTTTTTTGCAGCGCCTCCCCAGAACTGGCGCCCTAGGCGAACATCTATAACGCCAGTGCGACGGGCCGGCCCTGGTCCCAGGTTACGCTGTAGGAAGTGTAGGTAGAACGCTACATTTCCCGCCTCGCCGCAGTCATACAGTAGGCTACGGAGAGCGGCGAGAAACATTTCCTCAGGCATCGAAAAGCGGAACCGAAATTCACATTCCTAAATGATGCCGTTGGAATCGAAATGTTGGAACCCTAGTGTTGAGAGATGTATCCATAGATCTCTTAATTTTGCTCTCAAAGTGCACCAGATTGATGCTTTTAACTTCAATATTTAAAAAAAAATCTTCCCGGGGGAGCATGCGCCCAGACCCTCCTAGAGGAGGTTAGGTCCCCCCTAGAGGAGGTTTGGTCCACCCTAGAGGAGGTTAGGTCCACCCTAGAGGAGGTTAGGTCCACGGTGTTTCCATGCTTATTTATACAATATGTGTGCTTATGCTAACATCATAAGACAAAAGTTGGTTCCGTGTTTTGTGTAGTGAGAACGCGCTAGAGTGAGGGGGGCCCCCAAGCCAAAGCTCGCTTAGGGCCCCCAAAAGTCTAGGGCCGGCCCTGACAAAAGGTAAATCAAGCACACAAGAGGAACTTGGCAAAGGACTGCCAGAAAAACGTCTGATGAACACAGCACGGTCTGTCAGCTCACTGGCACTCTTTCAACTTCTACTCTGAAACCAGGTTTCTACCAGGGACAGTAGCTTGTTAATGCTTTGCATCCCCAGAGAGTTAGTGGAGTGGCCTTCAAACCACAGAAAACTTCCCAATGCTCCTGTGGAGCTGCACGACTGAGGTTTCTGGATGTGATTATGCACAAGGTTAGATTAAACATTAATGATCCCCTAGGGGCGTTTCCGCCAGGGGGGCGTCTTGCCGTCATGTGACGGCCTTATTCAGCTTGGAACTAATACGTAAAGAGATAGTATCTATAAGGGACGGCTCAATTCAAAATTGTCACACCAGCCCCCCCCGCTCTCGGGGTGGATGCCCTCTCAGCCCTGGTCTGGCGGAAACACTGGTTACATCTATGAATATGAAGCAGGGCTAAGAAAGAAATATGGTAATCTCCCCAAAAATGGTACCTAATGTTTATAGTGTGTTAAGAGGGTTTCTGGCATCTTAGTAGAATTGTACACAAGCAAGCTTCTCTGCTTCTTGTTTGTATGTCCGCTGGAAGTAAACACACCAATGCAGCAGATCCTGGTGCTGAATGTGACGGTTGCAGACTACACGCTTAAAAATGGGAGGGCAGTTGTGGAGGAAAAAAGCACAATCACAGAGCTGAATACTGAACACAGTGCTAGAGGCAAGTGTAAAACATGATGCAGCAATACACACAACATTGTGCAGACAACTTGCAAGCGATAAGGCAGATGGATATACTGTTTATATATTATGAGATGGATGGAGAGAGGGATGGAGAGCAGGGAGACAGTACGCATAAACAATGCCACGCTGTGTATTCAGACCAATCAGCTCTCTGCTATAAACTCACTGTCCAACACACCACACCACAGCTAACAACACCACCACCAGGCATGTGCTCATGTGAAACTTTCATAGAATCCTCCTTCCCTGTGCACAAAATAGAGTATTCCCATTATCAGATCTAACTACATGAGGCAAAAAAAATGCCCTTATATTAAATTATTGCAATATGTAGAAATAAAAAACATAATAGATAGGTAATGATATCAGGCAAATTAGTTACACTCTATGTGTGAGGAGTTAGGGGAGGATGACAAAGGAAGAGAGAAAGAAACAGAAGTTATTTTAGAGGCACGGGTTTACTAACAATATTTTCATATGTGTATTATTATTATTATTTCATCATTCTAATATTATTGTCGTTACCTGTGAATTGCGAAACACCAAGCATAAATGGTGATAAAGTGATTTTAAAAACAGGACCCCAACAGAAAACACATAACTCAACCATGCCTTCCTCACCCTACATGTCTTATCCATTTTCGTAAACTATGGTGCGTTCACACCGGACGCGATGCGAATATTCGCTTCGCTCTAATCGCTCCTATCGCATCGCTCTAAACGCTCGAGTTTCACCACGTCTGCCAGCTGTGTTTACTCGCATCATTCAAACAAGACGCGCTGGCTCGGGAGCTACAACTACAACAAAATGAACATATTTTACCGTGATTAAATTGTAATACACGTTTCTAAATGATGCCGAAGTAACAACATACTGATACCGGTCAGTAAAAACCATGAATTAATGCTTGACAAGTCTGCAGACAAGACGGCAGGCGAAAAATCTTTTAAAATGCTTGTTTTCTGAATGAAGATCGGGTCGACTAGGCTAAGCTAACGTTGTATATGCTCATTCCACACTCATAACAACGGCCAACAGACATAAATAAAGCAGCGACTGTATTCGCCATGGCACAGACAGTCTGTGGTTTGTACTTGTTTAACTTTTGTCCAGTTTCTGAACAGATATGAGGAGCTGTGAGCTCTGTGTGCTAACTGCTAACAGCTATCGGCTGATGTTTTCTGGTTGAACGTCAGTGACGGCAGGCTGAGATCCTCACCGCTGATTGGCTTCCGCGAGAACGCGTCACGTGAATTTGACGCTCGAGTTGAAAAAATTGAACTCTCGCGTTTGACGCGGCACCGTTCAATCGCCTCAATCGCATGATTCGCGCCGCGTCCACCGCTTCATGCTCGCCGTCGGAGCGAATTTGCATCTGTCCGCGTCTCTGCATTGACTTTACATGTAATCGCGCCGCCCCCAAACATCGCATCACCATTATGGTGCGTTCACACCGGAAGGATTGAATTTGGAATTGGAATTTGGAATTTGTATTTTGAACCCATTTGGAATTGGACTTTGGAACTTGGAATTGGAATACATTTAGATTTACGTCCAAGGCCAAAGCAAAAAAGTGGACTTGAATTACATTCAATTTCACATAATGTTTACTTGTTTGGGACAAATAGAATGTTTTAGATAATTGCACAACAATTGACCTATGGATCAAAGAATTTCAAACTACTGCTAATTTACGATGACACCTTTCCCCAAAAAACACACAGAGGCTTTAGACTACAGACTGAGTCTCCTGAGCTCTAACTGCTGCTTCTACACCCAAACAACACAGCCTGCCTGCCCTGTGCTCATTGGGATCATCCCTGATTTACTATTGAGAAAAAGCAACAGTTGTCTAGTTTTGTGTTTTTAAATCAAAAACACAAAACTAAGAAATATAACAAATATATATTTTGTTCACTTTCCAGTCAGGATTTTGCAGCAATGAGCAGCTTGTATTCTTCTGGCATTAGTTTGTTTCAATGTCTCAACACAAACCAGACAGCAGAGAGCACTCTCGTTATAAAAGCATGTATCAGTAATTATTAGGGATGCTCCGATCGCCAATTTTGGGGCCGATCGCCGGAATCAGTATCGGCCGATACCGATCGCCGATCCGATCGAGTGGGCGGGGCCTATGGGGAACTTCCATTTAAAGTGATGTTTAAAACTCAGTTAATGGGGCTCATTCACTGACGCTTCCACAAACAACAAACAACATAATTATTACATTCAAATGAAGTACATTATTCAAGTTTACATTAACTTTGGATAATAACACGGGAGAAATGAGCGGAAGCGCTCTCTTTTCCTCTCTCCCCCTCTCTCTCTCTCCTGACAGCCTGTCATGCAGCTCACTGATTCAGTAATGAGTGACCCGACAGTGAAGAATAAATATATTTATAACTAGTTTAGCTAGTTCCAGAGGTAGAGAAAATAGCTAAGTGTGTTAGGTCTAACTCTTGTGTGTTTTGCTCCGCTCACCGGTCCGTCACAGCGGGTGGAGCTGCAGGATTTCTGCTTCACACACGTTGCATACCGGCACCGCTATTTTATTGTCATTTTCGGACACCTTAAAATACTGCCAGACTGGTGAAGCCATTTTGGCGAGCTTGTTTTGACGCGCACAGAGAAAAGCATCATCATTTTACGTCATGCGATCGGCTCTCGCGATCGGCATTTTTAGAGAGCACCGATCGATCGGTAGAGAGTGAGTATCGGCCGATATCGAGATTACTAGGCATAATATCCCTAGTAATTATGCTAATGAGTCATGGCAGATTAATGATAAGTCAGCCAACATCTTCATTAAAGAACCCGTTTCATGTTGTCATCACACAGCCACAGTGAGAGGCAATAACCCATATCAGAGGACGATTTCATTGCTAGACTGGGATTTCTGTCAACCTGTGGGAATATTCATTCAGAGTCAAGTCAATTGAATTAACTTTCTTTACAGAAAATGACAGTAAAACAAAGATAATGAATTCACCTAAAAACAATGAACATGGGAATTATGTTCTTTAAATCCCAAATGTATTGCTTAAAATCTGCCCTTTATTATTTACATTTGTCTACTTTTGTTTCTTAAGCAACCAGGCTGCAACTGAGATTCAGAAACGTTTTTTTTTACCTGATCACACAACACAAAATCAAAGATATTTGATTCAAAGTTAAAAGTGAATCATTCTGTCAATAACAAACATATAGTTCAACATTGATGATTTCAATCATCAGCCGAATCAAACGCTGTGTCTGTCCAATCATCTGCCTCTTTTTTTCACTGCGTCATTGTCCACACAATTTTCATTGTGGTGCATATCTATATAATAATAATCTCAGGAGTTACCAGAAAGGTGAGACAGACTTTTGGAATAAGTTTAGATGACTCATGTTAAAGGCTAAATCAATAGTTTTTGTGCAAACAAATGAGAAACTGTACATTAAAATGTATGATTTATCTTTACATTATTACAAATATTCTGTTTTGGATTTGAGGGTATCTACATTTTGATTACTGATGTTATAACTTCAGCATCACTGCTCCCCGTCTGCTGTGCTGTTCCCCTTAACCTGTTAAGCACCAAGCCTGTTTTTCATGTTTCAGGCTCGAAAATGACATGCCCAAAACAAATGACTACAACTTAACTTCTAAAAGGATTATATGAATAATTTCTTTTATCAAAGCAAGGTTACATCTGTGAGTTGGATGTAGAAGTGTCAGAATCAATATAGATGTTTTTTATTTTAAAGAAAATTCAGATTTTACATAGTAAAAAACTGTAAATTATAGTGTCCGTCCAAATATTCTTTTTTACAGATAGTGAAAACTACCCTTGGATGATGGGTTAGTAGACTAAAAGCTTTAGGAATCCAAAGTACAACATATAATAAGTACCCTGTATCAAGATTGATGCAAAACAAGTGACATTTGACCTTTTTAGAGAGGTTTAGCCAAAACCACCCCACCTCTGAGGTGATTTGGGTGAAAATGGTTTTTTTTCCATATCTCTTGCCCCCATTGGTCGATTTTGATGATTGACACCTCTTTCTGACCGTTAGAGCCAATAGAATCGAAGAGGGAGGCCCCCACACACACACGTTGTGAAGAGAAAAGGTGGGGGCTGCGCGCATGTAAATTTGCAGCAGAGTGGACCTATCTCTAGCTCTGGCATTTGGAAACGAAAAAGCAGTTTTATTGCTTATGGATTATCAGAAAACATTTCAAAGAGGGCACAGACACATTGGATTAACCTATGGATTAACTGCAGCATCGTTTTTTTATCGTTTTAATGCCATTGAAGACCAGTTTTTACCAAGGTAAGCCATGTTAGCGTTTCTAGCTACCTAGCTCCACATGTTATGATGTACGCTTTCGTTTATAGCGTCGCAAATGTTTATCACTGAGTGTTGAGGTGGGCACCCCCAGATTCTGTGTCTCCAGGTGATGCAAAACGAGTGGTTGGCTGTGCATCTAGGATAAGTAATAAGGGAGTTATTGTGAGTTTAGGTGCCGTTTTAGGTTACATTTTTTCGCTCTTAGCTAATTCAGAGGCTGAGTGTTAGCATTGTGGGTTTTTTTTGGAAACATTTTTTAAAAAGATCAGTTAGCTGAGTTTCTTCCCGTTACATGGATATAAAACATTCATAGTTTATTAAATATTAAGATTCCTTAGACGTTGTTTCCTGCAAATGACGCGTTTATCCGCCCGGTTCCGGGGGGGGCCGTGCGTAACAGGTTAAGGATGTAGCAACAGTGACGTCATACAGGAGCGCAGGGGGGGGGGGGGGGTTCTGACGAGTTGTGAGCAGCTTCAGTGTCAGTTAGGGGGCCGTGGTGCAGAGGAGCATTACATCATGATCTCTCTGACTCTATACCAGTGGCGAGCCGTCAGGGCCCTCTAGGCCAGGGGTTCCCAAAGTGGGGGTCGCGAGATGATTACAAAATAAGAATTATAAAAAAAATTAATACAAATAAATAAATAAATACAATTAAATCAATTTTTTTTTTATTGTTATTAATAATAACGTGTGCATAGACATTTTTCAGGGGCGGACTGGCCATCTGTATAATTTCCCCGCAGCGAGGCTCCCCACGTTGATAATCCACTAGCGCAGTGTTTCTCAAACTTTTTCATACCAAGGACCTTAACCAATAAAAAAACACTCACGGACCACCTAACTCCACAAATATCCAAAAACAATAGGCCTGCTTACCACTCCCACAGTACATAACAGCCTAATAATGACAGCTTAACCTTCTCTATATCGCCTCGTTCACATATTAAATCAACAATACAAATACAACTACAGATTATATAAGCATTTAGTTCAAATGCGATTTAAAATGCTCACAGGTTTTACACCTCTTATGAAATGTAGACTACATTTATTACGGAGTTTATGTCCGAGCCAACCACAGATCGTTGGCTACTGAGAGATATGCAAAATACACCGCATGTAGTACGACACAAACCTCCGCTGTGGATTTTCAAAACAAAATACAGTAAAACTATGGTCGCATGCCCAAGTTTAACTCTCTGAGGTCTAAGCCCTTTTTTCACATGTTAGGCTCGCCTGGGCTTTTTTTGTAAAAATGCTATTAAAACATGAACCTTGGTGACCATCGGTCTGGCCTGCATGGTCTGCCTACAAAACAAAAATAAAAAAACGTTTATGTAGCCCCAACAACAGCCTCTGATCATCAACAGACGTCATGCAATGCTTCATTGGATGCATATATTAGATAATAATCTCTATCTCACTCCTAAGTCATTTAAATCTACTTTCAGCATGGATAAATGTTCATAAAATATATCCATTGTTTGTTCTATATGCTTCTTGAAATCCTAAAAAACCCATTGTTTTTCTAGAACAGATTAAAATCGCCAGAAAATGGTACAAATAAGTGGCAACATGTGTGACGAAACTTAAGCTCGCTCCATTGCGGAGATATTCCCGCGAGAGTGCGGAAAACTTTAATTAATTAATTTGAAAGGGGTCGCCAGTCTCTGGGACTGTTATTTTTGGGGTCGCGGGCTGAAAAGTTTGGGAACCCCTGCTCTAGGCCCTCTCTGAGGGCCTAAGATATTCTAAAAAATAATATTTGAAAACATTACAATAACATTTCCAAATAAATAAATCCTTCGAATCGGCCTGTTCAGTTTCTGTTTGAATGTGAAGGGTTAAATGAAAGAAGCTCGTCTCTGCGAGTTATGTGAAGACAGGAGCTGATTGGTGGTCCTGCTGTAAATTCACAGAGGGCCCGCTATAGTAACTCCACAAGAGAGTAATGTCAAGTGACAGTACCAGGGCCGGCCCTTGGCACTGGCGAACTAGGCGGTCGCCTAGGGCGCCAGATCTGGAGGGGCGCTGCGCTGGGAGAAAAAAAATAATAATAAAAAAGAAAATATTAAAATTAATTAATTTCTGCCCTTGATGTAATTACATTAATAATTGAATAAAGTAAACACCCTTTGCACCCCGGGCCGGCAACATCTTGCATTTGCCCTGTACGATGGGCGCTGTAAGGGATGAAAGTGGGGGATGTTGACTTATCAGGCGCCCGCAGCTCACAGCCAAAGTGCGAGCGAGCCTCCGAGCGAGCAAGAGAGAGAGAGAGAGGGCACGCATCGGTACCACGGATTGTTGTTGGATTGAGGCTGATAACTACAGCTCAGTGAGGTAAAGGACTCTGAGTGTTTAGATAGTTCACTTTAGTCTAAGTTATCTCAGTGGGTCTCAAACGGTTTGGTCACAATTTATGTAAACAAATATTTCCAAGGCACTCCTTTATAATTATTAGGATAAATAAAAACAGGTTTGAAATCATTCCAATGTATACTATAGGACAGTAAACCAAAAATATCGTTTAAAACTGGAGATGTAAAAAAAAATGCATGAATAAATAAATGTTAACCAGGTAAAATAAGATAGAACAACAAAAATAAAATACGTTACATTCATTTGTTATTGGCTATGGGTTATTGGTTATGTTCACATACTTATTTGATTATTAAAATGTAAACCGATCTTTTTCATATGGGTGTTTAGAGTTGTACCCCCTAGATCTAGTCTCTAGTAATTCTGCTCAAAGTGCACCAGATTGAAGCATTTTACTTTAAAATGTTAAAAAAAATCTTCTCTCGACAAAAAGCAATGGGATTTCTCCATAGGATTTTGGAAAATAGCTCGAAATAAGGTCTGTGGAAAACGAACCTGTTTGATAAATGCACGTTTTGTTCAGCCGGATAATATCCACATGTCTAACCTACTTTTATAATTTTCGAATCATAAATCTAATCGATAGATTTATGATCGATAGATTTATGATTAGCATAAGTTCGTTCATGATGGCTCATGTCAGTGATAGTGATGACATCGTTGCGAAATTATTAACCGAGTCATTTTCAAGATTCAGTTACAAATTACAAATAATAGTTATAAATTGACAAAGTGGCAAAGGATCAGCTGCATGACCCCGCCATCAAGTGCTTCATCCAAAAGGACAGGAGGATGGACTCTGTGTTTAAGTGATTTGATCATCAAAGGTAGGCCTAAGTCATTTTCAATGTGGGCCGCCGTGCCGACTTAATTCATTTGTAATTGTTACTTGGCTGTGGGTGCCCTGTCATGATAGGTGTTTATATAAATGGTATTGTTCTGTGTAGTAGAGGGTCGCTGTCATTGATGCGTTTTGCAGCCCGGGCCGTTGTTTTGATATTCCGCTGAAGTATACGCTGTGACGTAATCTTCTTTTTCTTTTTTTTTCGAGGGAAGGGGGGGGTCAGAGGGCCTACAGATGTAGCACTCTAGAAAGGACTCCAGCCAACAGCTTCCTGCCAAAGACCCAAGGGATCCCAGCGGCTGGGAATGTTAAGCCCTCCCACTATTTTCCAAGAGGGCGTTGCCAGATTTTCAATTTCAGGATTTAACCATGAGATGGCGCTTCATTCACAAATACAGAAAGACAAGTTTCATGGACTTTCAGTACTTCAGTTGTGTTTTGGTGAAGAGCATTTGAACACATATTTGTTATGGTTTTCACAGGCTACTACAGTATAACGAAAAAACATCAATATTTTAGATCAAATAAAGTATATCTAATTTTGTAATTCAATAATATATAGTCTTTATATATTAAATAATCATAATAATAATAATGTAAATGTTTACACTTCTTTATTTGTTATGCTCATACTTTTACCTTTACAATCGTTTGCTTTAATATGCAGTATATTTTTTGTAATATATTTGTTGGTGTTTGCTTCCTCCTGCTCCCTTTCGGACACATACTGTATGATTTATTATTATTATTAATATGAAGATATTATTAAGATAAGATAAGATAAGATGTTACTTTATTGATTGAACATTTTTGTTTAGAGTTCTCTGCTGTCCCACAGTAATTGAGAAGGCTCACATTCCGACCATTATTTAAAACAATAGGCGCTTTCACACCGTCTACAGCAGGGCTATACAATTGGCGGCCCGCGGGCCAAATCCGGCCCCGGGGTGATATTTACTGGCCCTTTGAGTATAATGTTAAAAAGTTATCCATTTTTTTTTTTTTGTGCCATAGTGCCTTTATTCCAGAAAGGGTGTTACATTGAGAGATAGAGGGGTAGACAATGCCTGAAAACTTCGACGGGCTCGGGTTTCGAACCCACCTACTATACTGTAGTGACAACTCCTGTCATTGATTGCATCTCTGCGTGAATGATTAGATCATTTCACCTAAATGAAATCAAATGAAACATGTAGGCCTACTGAGTTCTGAACTTGCCATTTAGATCTATAAAGGCCTTGGGGCTATGTTGTTTGATTGAATTAAACACAATATATGCACTCCACTATGCTGTTGTAGTATTTACTGTATCTGAAGCTCTTAAATATGATTGCTCATATTTCAAGCCATCTTTTTCCCGGCCCCTTGCTTTGGATCATTTTCATCAACCGGCCCCCATTCCAAACTAATTGAATAGCCCTGGTCTACAGTTTGATTTGTATAGAGGGAGCTGTGGCTGAATGGCCGGCGATTTAGGTGTGGCGCATTTATCATTAGGTGATCAGAGCTGCCTGCGGAATAAATATAATTAATTATTATTAATACGTTAAGTCTTGTTCATTGTTTTTCACTTTTATTAAATGTTTGATATTTCCGGCACAGACCCTTTCATACCGGCAATGCGCGATAGAAACAACAGGAACTGCGACAGCATAAATATGCGAACACAAACCAGACTGCTGGAGAAGAGAGATCACAGGGGGGGGGTTGGGACACACACATTCCGATGGCCAATTAGTTTTAAACAAAGAGTATACTCAACATACAGTAGGCATAGGGGGGTGGGGGCTGGTGAACGGTATGGTCAATGTTTGTAAACACTGTGACATTTTGACTTTATTTGATCATTTCAGTTAAAAACTAACGTACATATTTCTCTTTTTGAGAAGAGAAATATGAATATGTTAGTGGCTGACCCAGCCCCATGGTCTGTCACAGTAGTGCGGGAAAGAGAAGTGCACTGTTTTGCCTGGCTGGACCTGTAATTTACAGGAAAGGAGTGAGCAGAGGGTGGAGTTGTCGATTCTTGTTCTGTTTTCTGTGAACAATCCTCACCCTCTCAGACTTTCAATTGCGCGCTACTAAAGAGACGCGCTACCATGGAAACCAAACAATGGTGTAGCTGTATTGAAGTCCGAGTGGAAACAGTAACATTTGGAGCGTTATGTTAGAATGAAACAGCCAGGTCGTGACTCACAAAAAAAAAGTGTTACTTCACTAACTGTAAGCTTGTCACTCAGAGTAACCTACAGTTAACTTAGCTGCTGGAGAAGAAAGATCAGGGGGGGAGAGAGCTGTGGATGATGGGCCATTAGGTGTGTAAACACACAGCTGAGAGCTGCCGTTTCAGGGTGGTGCCCCACGAGGACGCATACGGGAAAACGCATACACAAACGCAATCGCAAAAAAGGCTTCCATCCACACGCAATAGACACCGGATAGTGTCTGTTCACACGAGACAGCTCCGTTTAGTTCCAACCGCTGGAAAAGCTGCAGTACATATGCCGAGCCTGTACGTGGCGCTGTAACTTCCTCCACAAAAGCAGCTTAGAAGCATGGTTGTCATGGCTGCCGTTCTGTTTATTCTCCGTGGTGGGGGCCGAGGGAACCGGGCAGAGTTTTTCGCCGGTCAACGTGTGTTAAAGTTTAAATCTTCCGGACAAAATTATAAAAATGCCTGTCAAAGGTCTTCTTTGTTATTTATTGAGCTTTAAAACAAATAAATAACGACTCTATATAATGATATACAATAATAAAATATACGAAGCCTCTCTTTTTCCTCCCTCTCTTCTGACAGCGTCAGTGTCTGTCTCATGCAGCAGCTGATCCAGTAATGAGTGACCCGACAGTAAAAATAAACATATTTATAACTAGTTTAGATAGTTTGAGAGGTAATTAAAATAGCTACAGATGTAGCAGCTAATTTAGGACAGTTTGAAACGCGAGGGTCGTGGTCGGCCCGTGAACGGCCCGTGAACGGCCCGTGATCAAGAGACTGCCCCCAGTCTGACTTGAGACCGCCCCCGTGATAAATAAATGTAATTATTGTGAAGCCAGCTGCAATGGATCATTGATCCACCAGGGGGTGCAGTGGGGTTCCACACTGGAGCTCATGTGAAATCAACTTCGATACAGTAAGCTGGATGTACAGTATGTCTGGTACTACTGTATAGCGGATCTTTGTTAAGATCCATATGTCACGGATAGGATCATAGTCTGTGCTAAATAAGAGACATGTAATCATTTACAAAACATCACCATGTTGTTATTTAACAAAATAATGTTGTTTAGTCGAAAAAAACGAACGAGAGGAAATGCAGCCGGCTCTCAATTTTTAATCCTAATTTAATCATCATCTTCACCACGATCATTTATGTTTATGTTCGCCGAATTGACATGAAATCACTGACAAATATGAATATTCTGTATTCAACTTCATTAAAACGTTATTAACGTGCCTAAACTCAGTAATTCACTAAAAATATTTATATTTTAATGGAGCCTTGTCAGGCAGATCAGGATCCCGACGCGTAGCGGAGGGATCTTGATCAGCATGAAGGGTGTTATTTTCCCCATAATGACCAGGTCGCTGCACATTATCCCGCTTATTACATGGCCACATTCTCAACAAAGTAACGACATGACTCCCAATATTAATTGGTTACTCTGAGTGACAAGCTTACAGTTAGTGAAGTAACACTTTTTTTTTGTGAGTCACGACCTGGCTGTTTCATTCAAACATAACGCTCCAAATGCTACTGTTTCCACTCGGACTTCAATACAGCTACACCATTGTTTGGTTTCCATGGTAGCGTGTCTCTTTAGTAGGCGCACTCCTTTCCTGTAAATTACAGGTCCAGCCAGGCAAAACAGTGCACTTCTCTTTCCCGCACTACTGTGACAGACCATGGGGCTGGGTCAGCCACTAACATATTGATATTGCTCTTCTCAAAAAGAGAAATATGAACGTTAGTTTTTAACTGAAATGATCAAATAAAATCAAAATGTCACAGTGTTTACAAACATTGACCATACCGTTCACCAGCCCCCACCCCCCTGCCTACTGTAGGCCTATGTTGAGTATAGCCTACTCTTTGTTTGAAACTAATTGGCCATTGGAATGTGTGTGTCCCAACCCCCCCCTGTGATATCTCTTCTCCAGCAGTCTGTAGGTTTGTGTTCGCATATTTATGCTGTCGCAGTTCGTAAATGACACGTTTACACCTTAAAACAATGTTTAAAACGAAAAGTAAACGTTCAGGGTTTTTATTAATGGTAATTTTCAGACTGTGAGTTGTTTAGTGGTAGCTCATATAGTCTTGATTCTTGTGGTTAAACTTTTCGCTCCGTATTTGATGGTAGTGGTGTCGAAATTCATTCGTCACTTCCTTTTCAGTTTTTGTTTTTTTTAATCTTTTTTTTTGTTATTATTGTTATGTCCTGTCTGTATACACGTGCTTTAAAATGTATTGTTTAATTCTACATATTTGTCATATAATATATATATAAATATATGTTTACATAGTCTTTGTCAGCATATTTTTGCCACGTTATGCACCCCTTGCTATCTTACATAATAAAAGTGTCACATTCATGAAACTTGCTCCATTCATTGGTACTAGTGTCACGATCTGTCTGTGTTGTGTTTTGTCTTGTCTTTTTCTGGTTTCCTGTTTTGTTTTGAAATGTTTTCCTCGTGTCTTCTCTGTTCCTTCTTCCTGTGTTTGCCTTCCTGTCTTAGTTTCCCTGGTGTGTCTGATTGTTTGATTGTGTTCACCTGTTGCCCTTGTGTTTCTGCCTCCCTTACCCCAGCTGTGTCTCGTCTTGTGATTACCCCTCTCTGTATTTAGTCTTGTCTCTTCCTGTGTTCCCCTGTTGGTTCATTGTTGGTTTTTCCTGTCTTCCTCCATGTCAGTCATGTTTGTTTCTCCTGTCTCCCACCATGTTGGTCACGGTCAGTTTCTGTAGAACCTATGTGTTTCATGCCATGCTATTGTTAAGCTTTGAGAATAAAGCTCGTTTTTGTTTCGAGACCGTTTACCTTTTCTGATAGTCTGCATTTGGGTCCTACCCTTCCACGCATTCCTTACAGAATGAACCGACCAATTATGGACCCAGCGGATTATGTTTTTGATTTTGATGCTGAATTGCTTTCTCTGGATTACTCCCTTCGATGTCTTTATACTGTGTGGAGTGGAACCTCGACTAGCAGGGAGAAAGAGGCTGTCCTGAAAAGAGCACAAATGGAGGTGGATAATGTGCCATGGCTGAGGAGCTCGTTGCCTGAATTTCTCAGAGTTTTTTCGCGTAGCCCTGAGTGCCAGTCTCCATTCTCTGATCCTTTTTTGGGATCCCGCCTGGCGTTTGGAGGTCCACGGAGCCTCCAAAAGACCTCAAAGAGACGCAAGGCCAGGATTCAAGCCGTGGCCCCAGCAGCCATGGTTCCAGCCCCAGCAGCCATGGTTCCGTCCCCATTTCCTGCTCCTGTCCAGGAGCCGTTCTCGGGCACTCGTCTGGCTTTTGGAGGTCCACGGAGCCTCCAAGAAGCTCATAAGAGGAGTCGCAAGTCCAGGCTAGCAGCCCGAGCCCCAGAAGCCATGCTTTGGGCTCCAGTGCAGGCCCCAGCAGCCATGGTTCCGGCCCCAGTTCTGGCCCCTGCAGCCATGGTTCCATGCCCAGCAGCCAGGGTGCCTGCTCCAGTACCGGCCCACACAGTCATGGTTCCGTGCACCAGTACCGCCCCACACAGTCATGGTACCGTGCTCCAGTACCATCCCACACAGCCATGGTTCCGTGTTCCGGTTCCGTGCCCAGCAGCCAGGGTGCCTGCTCCAGAACCGGCCCATACAGCCATGGTTCCAGCCCCAGTTCTGGCCCCAGCAGCCATGGTTCTAGCTCCAGAACCGGCCCATACAGCCATGGTTCCAGCCCCAGTTCTGGCCCCAGCAGCCATGGTTCCGGCCTCTGTTCCGGTCCAGCACGCCATTTCCCATCAGGGAAATCTTCTGGGCCAACATGAGCAGACGATGCGAGCCTTAGTTGAAAGCCAGCAGTCCTTGGCTCGTCTCCTGTTGGCTCTACGGCCGACGCCTACCCTATGTCCTGTGCCGTTGGAGGTCCCGCCGACTACTCTCCTGCCGGGGGTCTTGCCAACTCCATGTCCTGTCCCATTGGGGGTCCCGCCGACTACTCTTCTGCCGGGGGTCCTGCCAACCCTATGTCCTGTGCCGTTGGAGGTCCCGCCGACTACTCTTCTGCCGGGGGTCCTGCCAACCCTATGTCCAGTGCTGTTGGAGGTACCGCCGACTACTCTCCTGCCGGGGGTCTTGCCAACCCTATGTCCTGTGCCGTTGGAGGTCCCGCCGACTACTCTTCTGCCGGGGGTCCTGCCAACCCTATGTTCAGTGCTGTTGGAGGTCCCGCCGACTACTCTTCTGCCGGGGGTCCTGCCAACCCTATGTCCAGTGCTGTTGGAGGTCCCGCCGACTACTCTCCTGCCGGGGGTCTTGCCAACCCTATGTCCTGTGCCGTTGGAGGTCCCACCGACTACTCTTCTGCCGGGGGTCCTGCCAACCCTATGTCCAGTGCTGTTGGAGGTCCCGCCGACTACTCTCCTGCCGAGGGTCCTGCCAACTCCACGTCCAGTATCGTTGGAGGTCCTGCCGACACCTGTTCCGCTGTGGGTCCTGCCACCCCATGTCCTGTCCCGTTGGGGGTCCCGCCGACAACTGCTCCGCCAGGTTTCCTGCCAACACCAGATCCTGTTCTGTTGGGGGTCCCGCCGACACCTGTCCCGCCGGGGGTCCTGCCAACTCTGTGTCCTGTTCCGTTGGGGGTCCAGTCGACACCAGCCCTTGCTACATCCGGGGTCCCATTGACACCAGCCCATGTCTTGTTTGGGGTCCCGTCTGCGCCTGTCCGGTCGGCTCCGGTTCCTGTCCGGTCGATACTGGGTCCTGCCCGTCCTCCGGAGCTGTCCTGTCGGCGCCTTCCTGCCCGTCCTCCGGAGCTGTCCCGTCATGACCTTCCTGCCCGTCCTCCGGAGCTGTCCCGTCGGCGCCTTCCTGCCCGTCCTCCGGAGCTGTCCCGTCGGCGCCTTCCTGCCCGTCCTCCGGAGTTGTCCCGTCGGCGCCTTCCTGCCCGTCCTCCGGAGCTGTCTCGTCGCCGCCTTCTTGTTCGCCCTCGAGCCCGGCCTCCTGAGTTCTCCAGTCGCGGTCTTCGCCCTCGGGCTCGGCCTCCTGATTCTTCCAGCCGCTGCCTTCGCCCTCGAGCCCGGTCCCCTGAGAGCCGCTGCCTTTGCTCTCATGCCCGGCCCCCTGAGTTCGCCCGCTGTGGCCGTCGCCCCTTTTTGGACTCTGCCTTGCCCCCGGGCCGTCCGCCCGGGACCCCTTTCGGGCCCGTCCTCCGGACCCCCTCCACCCACCCTTTTTGAAGTGTTAGACTATGTTTTTTGGGACGTCTGGGATCCGTCCCTTGAGGAGGGGGTTATGTCACGATCTGTCTGTGTTGTGTTTTGTCTTGTCTTTTTCTGGTTTCCTGTTTTGTTTTGAAATGTTTTCCTCGTGTCTTCTCTGTTCCTTCTTCCTGTGTTTGCCTTCCTGTCTTAGTTTCCCTGGTGTGTCTGATTGTTTGATTGTGTTCACCTGTTGCCCTTGTGTTTCTGCCTCCCTTACCCCAGCTGTGTCTCGTCTTGTGATTACCCCTCTCTGTATTTAGTCTTGTCTCTTCCTGTGTTCCCCTGTCGGTTCATTGTTGGTTTTTCCTGTCTTCCTCCATGTTGGTCACGGTCAGTTTCTGTAGAACCTATGTGTTTCATGCCATGCTATTGTTAAGCTTTGAGAATAAAGCTCGTTTTTGTTTCGAGACCGTTTACCTTTTCTGATAGTCTGCATTTGGGTCCTACCCTTCCACGCATTCCTTACAACTAGTCCTACAACTATACCCTAAAAAATGCTTGAGGGTGGGATTAATACAAACATCTTTTTGGGTGGGGTGCATTTTATGACAGGCCTGGTTATCACAATATGCCCCCCCTTGCTATCTTACAAAATAAGTGTCACAGATTGATGCATTTAACTTCAATATAAAGAAAAACATCTTCTGTTGTAACAACAATAACATTATAAATAGTGGATAAAAGCGTCAGCTAAATGCAATTATGAAAGCCTCACTCAGGATTTTTTTACCAAGTCTTTTTATTGCTCTTGGGGCATTAAAAACAAGATTTTAACTTTAGTTTTTTATATAATATCTGCATTTGCTCTTTTGAAAAACTAAGTCTTAGTTTGGCCATAGTTTGGCCACTCATTTTTAATCACACACGTCTCCCCATCCAATTCAAATTCTTGACTGAAAGAGCAGTGTAGCCTACAGTACATGTAAATGGGTGGCATTGCCTATATGCATTTGAAAATAAATAGTACCCCCCTCTGAGTGACTACGTGTTGACTTCACATCTTGTCACAAACCAGGGACTTTACTTCCTGATTTTTGGAAGACAAGACTGACCCAAGATACCTGTACATAGTGGAAAGTGAAATTGACATTGTCAAATTTAATAAAAATACAAAATAATGTATCTGTGTACGTGTTTTACTGTACTGTGATCTGCATGCACTTATCAAACATTTAATTAAAGAATGGTGATATACACAGTATATGCTGTGATGCAGCGGGAGGAGGAAAACACACACTTCAAGTCAGATCATCACCCTTAGCTATTTCAATTACCTCTCAAACTACCTAAACCTTTATTTTTACTGTCGGCCGGGTCACTCATTACTGGATCAGCTGCTGCATGAGACAGACACTCAAAAGTATTATCATCTGAAATTAATCATTATGTTATTAGTATTAAATACATATAAGTATTTTTACAGCTTGTATTTAGAAATACTCTGTTGTAATTATTGATGCATAAATGTGTTCATCCATTCAATGTGGCATCTGCTATAATGGGGTTAATGTATGATATTACTTAATAATACAATACACTATATAATATATGATATGATAATTACATTTGAATTTGATTCATTTCTTATTTCATAGTTTCTCATCATTATAACAGTTCTGTTTCATATGAGTGTTGAGAGCTGTATCCATAAATCTCTTAATTTTGCCCTCAAAGTGCACCAGATTGATGCATTTAACTTCAATTTAAAGAAAAACATCTTCTGTTGCCAAAGTGCTGTACATATAATAAAAATACCCTACAGTAAAGACACTTTACAGCAAATACAACAGCACAGTTTGTTCAGAATATCAGTATGAGTATGAGCACCCAATATTGATGTGTTCAAATGCTCTTCTAAACAAAACTGAAAGTCCATGAAAAGTTGTATTTCTGTATGAATGAACCGCCATCTCCTGGTTAAATCCTGAAATTGAAAATCTGGCAACGCCCTCTTGGAAAATAGTGGAAGGGCTTAACATTCCCAGATACTGGTCTTAGGCAGGTAGCTGGCAGGTAGCTGGCAGGTAGCAGGCAGGAAGCTGTAAGCTAGAGTCTGAAATAAGCTGCTACATCTGTAAGGGTGATGATCTGACTTGAAGTGTGTGTTTTGCTCCGTTCACCGCTGCATCACAGCGGGAGGAGCTGCGTGTCTCCGTCCTGTCAGATTAGACTTCACTCGCGTTATGTCCATATCGAGAGAAAGATAAATAATCTGAATTCAGTGTGCAGTTTACTTTGATGCGGGGGTGAGCAGCAGAGGTGGGGGGAGGCAGGGCTATTGCATCATCATATTCAGAAAATGATCGTATAGAGGCGATCACACGGAGCCGTATGACCCCCCAGAGCGCTCCGTTCCCAGATCTATCCACCTTTGGACCCGTTATCGTTTGTGGGGTCCGTTTCTATCGTTTAGTTACGGCCTCGTGTGGCAAAAAGGGCTATATGCAAGAGAAATATGCGGATACAACCCGTTTTCGTCCTCGTGGGGCACCAGCCTCAGACTGTTTAAAAAATTGTAACAACGGACTATTTTTCTTAGTTTTTATTGATTTTTTAAATCAATAAAAACATTTTCTAAATCCATAAAAGCATTTAAATTAATATTGGGAGTCATGTCGTT
The DNA here is from genome assembly GCF_902827165.1 of Trematomus bernacchii. NCBI lineage: Eukaryota > Metazoa > Chordata > Actinopteri > Perciformes > Nototheniidae > Trematomus > Trematomus bernacchii. The sequence goes on from NW_022987621.1 coordinate 1,158,833, forward strand.
ACTTTGTTGAGAATGTGGCCATGTAATAAGCGGGATAATGTGCAGCGACTTGGTCAGTATGGGGAAAATAACACCCTTCATGCTGATCAAGATCCCTCCGCTACGCGTCGGGATCCTGATCTGCCTGACGAGGCTCCATTAAAATATAAATATTTTTTGTGAATTACTAATAATAATTTTTTGTGAATTACGAATAACGTTTTAATGAAGTTGACTACAGTATATTCATATTTGTCAGTGCTTTCATGTCAATTCAGCGAACATAAACATAAATGATCGTGGTGAAGATGATGATTAAATTAGGATTAAAAATCGAGAGCCGGGCTGCATTTCCTCCCGTTCGTTTTTGGAGCCGGCGGGCTTCCTGATGTTTTTTGTACAGTAGTTGTGGACTAAACAACATTATTTTATTAAATAAAAACATGGTGATGTTTTGTAAATGATTACATGTCTCTTATTTAGCACAGAGTATGATCCGTGACATATGGATCTTAACAAAGATCCGCTATACAGTAGTACCAGACATAAATCTACCGTACTGTATCAGAGTTTATTTCACATGAGCTCCAGTGTGGAACCCCACTGCACCCCCTGGTGGATCAATGATCCATTGCAGCTGGCTTCATTATAATTAAATGTATTTATCAAGGGGGCGGTCTCAAGTCACGCTGGAGGTTTTCCTTTGAGCGAGGGCGGACCCCGTGCCGGCCAATGCCCTCGCGTTTCAAACTGTCCGAAATGAGGTGCTACATCTAGGTATAAAAGTCACGGCTCGCCACTGCTCTATACAGCGTCTGTGTGTGTGTGTGTGTGTGTGTGTGTGTGTGTGTGTGTGTGTGTGTGTGTGTGTGTGTGTGTGTGTGTGTGTGTGTGTGTGTGTGTGTGTGTGTGTGTGTGTGTGTGTGTGTGTGTGTGTGTGCCTGTAGCTGTTTCTGCTGTATATAATCTAATTGCAGACCATTTTATTATGCAGCCTCTAGTCTAATCACATAATGCCGTTGTGCTCATCATCTTGCTTTTAAAGTGAAATGCCAATTATGTGGCTTATAAATATAAATATTAATGGTATCAAAAGGCCAGGAAATAAACACCACAGATCATTCAAAACCTCTGAAAGGATCCCATGCAGAACATTTTTTTTAAATCCAACCCTTATCATTATAAAGATATTTCAGACAGCTGGTGGAAGAAGTACTATATTATTATAAGTATAAAAGTGGAAATACTAAAGTATAGAAATACTTGGTTATAAGTCCTGCATTGAAAACTGTACTTAAAGGTCCCCTATTATACATGTTTTCATCAATATATAATAGGTCTCAGATATATACAGAACATGTCTCTGAAGTATTTGGCTCCAAACAGCAATGTTTGGTTAAAAAGAACACAATGGTGCTCCAGGAGGAGATGCAGGTGATAAGGTGGGGAGGGTTATCTTGGTTGGTGATTGGCTAATGGTTACACAAGCCAAAAAAACGTTATGACATCATAAAGTGGCCAAAATCTGATCAGCTCATTTTCAGACAGGTTTTTATATAAATGGATCAGGACAAAAAGAGAGAGAATCTTTGTTCCTGAAACTTTCAGAGTCTCTTTCCACAGAGGGGACACATCTTGATGTAGAAGAGACATGAAGAAGAGGGGACACATGTTGATGTAGAAGAGACATGAAGAAGTGGATTTTGCAGAATAGGTGACCTTTAAGTGAATACAAAAGCATGAGCAACAACATATACATAAAGTTGATAAAAAGAGAAAATATACAATTAAATAAAAGTCAAATTAAAATGGTGGTTATTGAGTTGGCTCTTAAAAGTATACAAATGTTGGACCGCCCTAACCCTAACCCTTCTGGAAGGCTGTTCCACCATAGTGGGCCATACAAATGAAAAGATGCCTCACCATAGGTATGATTCAAAGGGCAGTACCAGAAAGCCTGAGGTTCATACAGAGGGTTCATACAGTATGTTAAAGCTATTGTGATAAATAGCTAGGACCAAGACCAGAGCTTTAAACTAATACAAATATATACTATAATTATATATTTAAAAACAGCATGTATTAATGAATCTGTACTGGCTTGGAAGAGAAATAGCTAGACTCTAGCAGCATTCTTAAGATGAAAAAGATGTTGTTATGTTACCAAGTGTGTGGCTCAAAGTTCTGGATCAAATATAACCCCTAGGTTTTTAACTTGTCGATATTGCTTTAAATTAAGTTGTTGTAGTTTAAAACCCTCTCTCCAGTATGACTCCTCTCATCGTGGCCGCCAAGGAGGCTGCCAAGAACAACCGCTAGCCCCCCACTCAAAATCGCGTCTAGCCAAGATACCGTGAAATCAGATAGCGCAGAGAGATCGATCTAGCTCTCGCAGATATAGATCTATCTACTCTCTCTCTCTCTCTCTCTCTCTCTCTCTCTCTCTCTCTCTCTCTCTCTCTCTCTCTCTCTCTCTCTCTCTCTCTCTCTCTCTCTCTCTCTCTCTCTCTCTCTCTCTCAAACTGCTGCTGTTTTTTATTGTATATATGTTGTATTATTCCTGGCACGCTAAGGCACTTCTTTTTCTGGTAGAAAGCGATGAGTAGCCTTGGGGCCCCTAACCAGAACCACAACCTTAATGTGGCAGCGGAACACAAATAGTCAACAGTCAAATTTCCCTGGGAGGCAGCATATGCCAGTAACAAAGGAGAGCCATACCATCAGCCACTGAGAGGTCCACGCAGATCCAATATGTTCTGATCAGCTATTACTTATGTAATATCAATTTCCATTTGTCAACTTTTTGAGGGAATTCAGACGCCAGTCCAGGGGAAATATCTTATTTGCCTCCTGATTTTTTATGGTACAAATCAAAATACTCTTGGACTAACAGTACCTGCATAGACCTGCAGTATTACTAAGTATTTGTCCTGATGTCAAACTGGGACTCTCAGACATTTCTGAAAATGTGTCAATTGGTCTCTGCTGTCCGATGGTGATGAATGATAAAAACAAGAACATACGTATCTTGTCATTCACATGCATTAGTCCTCACACAGCTGTAGGACTATGAACTTGACTGGCTGATAAATGCATAAATCTAACTCAACGTCCTGCCACGAGACTTGATCCTTGTTGAATAAACAATATTATGTGGAGTCATATATGTATCTGTATATGCCATAACAATTATACTGTCTGACAGAAACGTGATTTACCGTTCAGTCAAACAGGGGAAGTAAATCAATCAATCAATCACAACGTCAATTTAAAGCAGAAAGCATCTGCACAAGAAATGCTGTTTGAGCTCAACTGACAGAACAGTTATGAATACTGAGAAACTGCTGCAGCCTCTCTCTTGTTATTAGAAACAAATTAAATAGCCAATAAAGAGCGGATGCTAGCCTACTGATAATGGAAGTGCTTGAAAACCTAAGTCATAAGAAAATACAAATAAATGCATATGTTGCGGCTGTAGTA
>NW_022987621.1:1164791-1190192 GCF_902827165.1 Trematomus bernacchii
TGCTAAATTTACGATGAGATGAAAAACCGGACTTGACCAAACAAATCACGGAGCTCTCAGCAGAGGACAGCCGGGGACGCTCCCGCCGATATCAGAGATGTCCCTGCTATGTGTGGGAGGTAAGAGAGGACATTTAAGGGCTATGTTTGATGTCTTTAAGTATCACCTGCTGGGGTTTAGCTGCTGTCTTGTGCCTTAAATCGTTTGTTTACGTCCCTCACTTCCGTTTCGCTTCTCATTTGCTAGCTGAACAGCTGATCAGAGTGGTTTCTTGGCCCGATAGCTTGTGTCCGACACCCGGCCGATTCAACATGTTGAATCGGCCGGGTGTCGACCGTGAAAGGCCAAATAAGGCGTGTCACGGCCGAGGGTTCGGGTCACACCAAATTGACTTTGGGCGACAAGGAACCCGTTTTCGCCCAACAACGCAAGACGGCCGATATCGGCCTGGTGTGTAGGGGCCTTTAGAGGTTGAGACCAAGTCAAGACCAAGACCAAGGCCGGGCGAGACCGAATCAAGACCGGAACCAGACTACTGTGAATGCTTCACCTCTCTCTCTCAGAGTGATGGAGCTGACCAATAGGATCCCTGCTGGCAGCATGCTTAGCATTGAAACAGAGAGTAAGCCCAGCAGCAATCACCACATTTCCTCACAAATGGCTGAATTAATTCAGACTCACATGTTATTTGTATATTTGTCCTCCGCCTCAGTTTTTATGATCTTGCCTTGAGCCGAATGAAAGAATTAATACAAATTAAACCATACCTTCCGGATTCTCTCATGAGAATGTTTATTGTCACATAAACATAAGATATAGAAAAAGAACAGGATGGCTAGAAGGAGGCATTACACAGCAAACTAAATGCATGTGCTGGTCATTTTAATTTCAGGCCAATAAAAAATACAAAAAGAAAATGACTTTAAAGATAAGTAGAACATCTTTTTTGTCCAGTAGTTAAACTTTTGCAAATAGACAAAAGTTGCATATTTATAGTGAATGTTTAATTGTTTAATTGGGGAGAAAAGAGTAGACATCATTCAAAAGAATCTAACTGGTTTATTGAACTTTTTTGTGAAAAAAACGACCTATTATTATTTAAAGCAGAGTAGTGTAACCTGAAGGAGATATTTAGGATCAATGTTTGTCCCCCTGTGGTAAATGAGTTCTTATGACGGATGCTTTCCACAATGCAAATGAGTTTTTTAAGATTGTTGGCCTGGGAAGGTTGTAACTGGTCAGTTCAATGTCACCAGAACCATACAGGTAATTGACCAATAGAAGGATACCATACAAAGTTACTGCTCATCCTCTGATCTGGTGTGTGTGTGTGTGTGTGTGTGTGTGTGTGTGTGTGTGTGTGTGTGTGTGTGTGTGTGTGTGTGTGTGTGTGTGTGTGTGTGTGTGTGTGTGTGTGTGTGTGTGTGTGTGTGTGTGTGTGTGTGTGTGTGTGTGTGGTTCAGGAGTCCACTGCAGTACTCTTCCTCTGCAGTGGAAGCTGTTTTATAATAGCAGACACTGAAAAGGGGGGGGGGGGTGGGCTCCTCTGCAAAACAGGGAATATATCAATCAACACACACTAAAACACACACAGACCCGTACACCCAGAGTTCATTCCATGACTGTACACAAAGATCTACATAAACATTCTCCTAATTGTTTTTTAACTACGCAGACACACATTTCCACTGTAACATCAAAGACACCAAGCTCTACGTCTCCCCCAAATCCATCAGTGCTACCTGTTGGGGAAATATTTTCCAAGGCCCATAACTGTGACCGAGGTTTATCAGTTCATACTGTCCTGACTGAGCACACGCACCTGTTACCTTGGCTGCTGTGCTCTCAGTGTTTTGTCTCCCTGTTCCTGCCTGTTGGCGTCAGCTGATAGAGGTGTTATGATTCTATCTTGTTATGCACAATGTGGATTATTCTCTCTGAACTAGCTAAATACACGGGTCTGGGGTAGAGTTCTTCAGAATTGATTGTGGCATCTCTACCGTGTGGTCAAACCGTGGCCCGTGACATGTCTTGTGAATTCTCCGGCTGAAGCTCCAAATAAACCGTCAGTGTTTGCCATCAAAGCTCCCAACACAGTCTCAGGCATTTCGTGTTATAGTCACGAAATGAATCTATTGATTCGTGTTCACCAACACGATTTCGCCATTTTTTTCGTGTCACACAGAACGATTTTAAAAGCAATGTAAATAATAACAAATTAGAAGGAAAAACAGATAAAAAAAATTACAGATTTCAGTATTCTGACACAGAACGATTTTAGAAGCAATGTATTTCTATTGGTAGTATGTTTCGTGCCTGCACCAAATAATAACAAATTAGAAGGAAAAAAAGATGACATAAAATACAGATTTCAGTATTCTGAGTCTCTTTGCCCCATTTCTTTTCCTCACGGACGGCAACAAAACTCAGACATTATACAATTTCAAATAAAAAGGGATAGGGTTAGGCTTAGGGTAAGATATTGAGTAAGAAAATGTTTTTATTAACCACACAGCTTCTGGTATTCCAAGACCCGACCGGACAAAAAGACGTGGTGCAGGCACGAAACATACTACCAATAGAAATACATTGCTTTTAAAATCGTTCTGTGTGACACGAAAAAAATGCGAAAATCGTGTTTGTGAACACAAATCAATAGATTAAATTAATTTCGTGACTATAACACGAAATGCCGTGAGACTGGGTTGAAACTCCAGCTCTCCATCATGTCTCTCTTTTGCGGCTTTCACACCAGCGCTTTTCCCTTTCTAGCTCCTAGCTAGAGCTTTTCTGGTTCAGCTCCGGTTTCCCTTTTCAGCTCCCGCTCTGTTCACACCGCCCAGAGCTGCCGCTGCTGCGTCATGACGTCACCGTTTACGTCGCTGATTTTCTCCCCAACGGCGCTCACAACAACAACAACGGGGGGACTGCGTCGGGTCGATGATCGTGTTGCTTTTAATCATACGAAGCCAGATTAAATTAAATAACGACTTCTCCAACCTTATACTTTTCTCCAGAGTGCCGTGGTTCATTGTTAATTAATGTGTTTCAGCGGCATTTACCGACCGCTGCAGTGCTGGCTGCTCTTCCACTGGAGTTTATTCTCCCGTTAGCTCCGGGTTAGCTCACACGGCTCTAAAGTATTCACTGTCTGACTGTCACACAAGCAGCTGATACATATCCCCAGTTCCCCTTAAGTGAATGTGTGTCAGTCTGAATTGACGCTGTTTGGCATCACAACGCTGTTATGAAAGTGTCTCTGGTATAACATGGGTGATGTTAGCATAGCAACCGAAGCTAAACTGACTACTTGCTAAGCCGTTTTCTACAGGCACATTTTACCGGCGTATTTTTCATTATGATTCTACTTGTGATGTCGGACATGACAACCTGTGCAGCCCATGTATTGATTCCATCCGATAGCTGCTATAATAACAAACAAAACGTCTGCCTGCTCTCCACAATGATCAATAACAGCGAACGGATGGTCAAAGTAAGGTACAAATAAACAGAATCACACGAAGCCTGGTTAGTGTTGCCTGACTTTATAAAGTGTGTTTTTTTATAAGTGTGTGGTTGCCTTCTAGTCACTTTGCTCAGCGCTACTGCTTGTAGGCAGGCATGACGAGACTCTTCAGTCGACCCATGTTCAGGGGAGGTGGGTTTAGTTTCCTGCACGCCTCGACGTAAGAGAGACGTAAGCGACGCCGCCTCTAGCTCCGAAGCTCTTGCCTCTAGACCGTCAATTTTTTGGAGCTGGAAGTGAACCGCATTCCGGAGCTATGAGGCGGCGCCGCTGCGGTGTGAACAGGAAAAAACGGTACTTTTCAGGCTCCAGCTCCGAGCCGGAGCTGAAAAAGCACCGGTGTGAAAGGAAGTTTCCCCCACACTACCCCTCACACTGGATGTAGGTTCTTCAAACTCAACCGCTACAAGTCAGAAATACTCCCCAAATCACTCCACAAGTCCTGCCTCGATTTCTCACTCTGCAGTGAGGGCTCCACACCTCTTTTACCTGAAGGTTCTTAAGGCCCTGACACACCAGGCCGTATTCGGCCGTCTTCAGTTGTCTGGCGACAACGGGTTCCTTGTCGCCCAAAGTCAATTTGGTGTGTCCCGAACCCTCGGCCGTGACACGCCTTATTTGGCCTTTCACGTGTCGGACACAAGCTATCGGGCCAAGAAACCACTCTGATCAGCTGTTCAGCTAGCAAATGAGAAGCGAAACGGAAGTGAGGGACGTAAACAAACGATTAAAAAAGGCACAGGACAGCAGCTAAACCCCAGCAGGTGATACTTAAAAGACATCAAACATAGCCCTTAAATGTCCTCTCTTACCTCCCACACATAGCAGGGACATCTCTGATATCAGCGGGAGCGTCCCCGGCTGTCCTCTGCTGAGAGCTCCGTGATTTGTTTGGTCAAGTCCGGTTTTTCATCTCATCGTAAATTTAGCAAGAAGGTCCCATGTCATGCTTTTTTGGTTATTACCCGTCCCCTTGTGTGTTATGTAGCTTTTTCTGCATGTAAACGGTCTGCAGAGTCACAAACCCTCAAAGTACACCCTGTAGGGAGTAAAACTCTAACACAGAAAAGACCTGTCTATGCTGCCCCAGAACGCCTCGTTGGACATTTCTCATTTTCCATTGTTTGCTTCCTGGGTTCTGTGACGTGTGAACACCCAAATCAACAACAAATGACCGGATTGGCCCAAATGGACCAATCCGCCGAGCACCTCACACACCAGGATCCCTTGGCTAACTAACAGAGAGTCCCCATTGACTTGCATAGAGCTCCCTGAACGCTGGTAATAGACGAGTTGGGATCGCGGAGAAATTCTCTCTGCAGACCCATTCTCACAGCGTTATAAACCTTTTCTTACTCAATATCAAGCCACACTTATTGTTTTTACTTCGGCTGTGAGTGTTTGTGTGTGCTCAGGATGAGTTTCGCTTGTTCTCGCTGTATCGCCGACCCGGAAACCTGTCCGCTCCTCGCAGCAACGAGCCTCGCAACGTCCCGACCAATCAGAGCACACTGGGCTCACAGGGAGGGGGGGGGGCAGGAGCTCCAACAAGCCGTTTAGGACAGAGAGTGAATACCTGGTGAATACACATACTATACAGAGATGCTGTATGAGAAACCAATGTGATTTTGGAAAATTGCACAATTTAAATCTATTCTAGTAGACCTCAACAATGGAAATATGATCAGTAGAAATGGCCATGACATGGGACCTTTAAAAAAAAGTGGGTGTGAGAGAAACTCCCTCTAGAGAGAACACAGTGATTTTAGCCTTTGCAGACCAGTTACATGCACAAAAACCTATAGAACACACTACAGGAGAGGGAACACCCCAAAAAGCAGAATAGAGCCTCTTCAATACTTATTTAAAAAACTCTTTCTCATTCATCCTTGAACCTTCCTGTATGTCTCAGCCATCCTCTTCCTCTAATTTCACTCTCTCTCCGCTCGCTTGTGTTAGCATGTCACTGAGGGGAGAGTTTTACAGTTTTACCCTCGGTGGTTGTTTGTCCTTGTCATTGATGCGTCACACTCTTTTGCTCCACCTCTCCCTGCTTCCTCAGCAAAAACAAACCTCATCACCCCCCACACTATACCTAGTAAAATACATGTACATGTGTGAAAGGGACCAAATATGTAATGCACTAAAAGAAGACTAAAGACAGAATGAATGTCAAAAAGACATGAACACAGATATCAAAAGGAATAAAGGAGGGTTCCTAACATGTAGAAACAATGGACCAGAATTCCTGCGTCACAGTATCTGTCCCTGTAGAGATCAGTCTCCATGGTAACACGAGACTGTGGTGGCCAGAAATGACTCCCAGAAAACTCCTTTTTCAACCTGAACCAAAATATATTATATTATGGTAAATATAATCAGTTCAATTGTTATGGATACACATTGTTCCAATAATCCACAGTGAGGAAGTCCGCCACATAGCATCTGAGATCTGTCAGGCTTCATATGTAGAAGTTGACCCAAGACACAGTCTCTATCTTGTGTAAAAGAGAAACCTATTAGTTTGGAAAGGATTACAGGAGTTCTTTATAGTTCATTAAAGAATTAACATTTGTATATCAATAACTCGCCTCATGCAGTTTTTGCACAAGTGTTTGGTTTCTTGCAAGCCTCCAACTTAAACAAAAATTTAAAAAAATTAGAAAAAGCATTGAGAAATTGTACCATACCAACACATCCATCTCATCCAACACATCCAACTCATCTAGGTATCACGGCAAGACGTGAACATGTGACGATCTACCATGCTGGGAGACGTGAATATGTCACGGTTTCGTCCCTTCAAACGTGACAGTTACACGGTATTGTTAACATGGCCCAACCAGTGGAGAAATACCCGGAAGTGCCTAGCAAATGGTCTACCGCGCCTATTGGTCGGTTTTTATTGTCAAAATTAGATGTTTTTAATTTATTTTTTAATCGTCACACTCGATTTCGTCGATTTTCTTGTTGCCCTAGCTGGTCGACACCTCTTTTAGCAGAAACAAAGGCTACATTAATGTATTAAATCGATGTTAATCCATGTGTGTGGATCATAGACTGGTGTGGATGTGGAATTAACGGACGTGACGTTGTGCGATTGCGTTGCCAGGCAACGCAATTTACAAACTCTTACTACAACCCTAATTATATTTAAAAACATTTTAGAAGGCCTCATGAAATACTTTAATGTAAATTAAAATGTAAATGTGAAGGGATGTGTGTAATGTGGTGATTGACATTATTCACCCACGGATCTATGGGTTGGGGGTATTGTTCCGCACGGACATTTTAGTTAACCGGACTTACTGTTGATGTGAAATCCGATTTTTTTTTTTTAAATAAAATAATACTTTATTCCGAGTTTGCTTGCTTTTCTCTTTGGAGGTCATCACATAACGGCATTGTAATACACGGTTCGGCTGCATTAAATATGACATATCTGCCGTAGTTCTGTATTTATAGAGCCCTGATGAGAAGACTTCTAGACAAACAGGAAGCACTGCCGCCAAAACTGAAAACGTGACGTGGATCATAAATATATCAGCAATTAAACAACATCTTACATTTTTTTTCACACAATACGTCTCCTTGCAGTATCAATACTAATTCGGCTGACTTTTATATTTGATCCAATTGGTAGATAGGCTGTATTTACACCATAACGGTGCACAGCTGATAGAAAGGCGCATCTAGTGGTTAAAGCACGTTATTGAATTTTATTATTTTTCACAAAAATGAAACCATCAATAGCAGAAACAGAATTAACTGTCATTAGTAAACCACCCAAAAAAAAGATCATAAGTGGTTTTGTTTTATATATATTTTAAGGATAATAATAGCAATATAACACTGTCTATGACACTTACTGTATAACACTGATTTGAAAAACATACAGAAAAAACGAATTCACTGCCCTTAATAAAGTATTTAAATATACATTTCAGGTGTGCTGTTTTGTTTAGATCATTAACATCTGGAGCTCTTTTAATGTCCTTTTTGATTATTGTTACACCAGGTCTTGTCAAAACCTTTATTCCATATTCAATATCCATTACTAAACAAAACAGCAATTCCACTCCACTACAATTCAGAGGTTAACCTGGTATCTTTACTCCACTACATTTATTTTAGTTACTTTGCAGATTCTGATTAATGATGTGAAATATAAACAACCCTTAAATCAGGCTTTAGTTACACCTGAGTAAAATTCAGTGAAGGTGATTGTCAAGTGCCAACAATCAGGAGAGATATTTGATAGTTGCTGCTTGAGAAGACTAAACATTTATCTGCAGATCCCTATAAAGTATATTCATTACTCGTTATTCTCTACTAATAAAATAAATATATATATTATAAATAAATAAAATTAAAGACTGTATATCAGGGGTATTCAACTAAAATTCAACGAGGTCCAGTTAGAGAAAATCTCCCCATGCAAAGGTCCGGAACATCAAATGTCTAAGTTGCTTTATGAATTAGTGTGATATATATTGAAGTAGCCTGTAGCTTTATCAACGTCTGCATGTCATCAACAACTGACTGCCAATCAAATAAAGAAAGTACAATTCAAAAACAACAATATTTATTGTTAATTAACATTGAACTATACAGATATACAGTAAATACTGTGGATATGTGTAATGTTCCTCTCGGGCTGCATTTAAAAATAAAATAGAGAAAATAAATAAAATAGCTTTTGAAAATATGTGCATCTTAAAAGTGCTTAATTTTAGATAAATAAAATAAAGTGTAGCAGCAGCTTGAGTTTCCCTTTTTCTTTGTTAACCGTTTCACATCATGACCTAACAGTTTCAGCCGATTATAGAACAATATCAGTCTTTACACATCATAACAATTGAACAGTTTTAAAGTTTCTCTTTCTTTCCCTCTTATATTGCAGTCCCTCACTCACTTTTTTTTAATTCAGTGCAAGAATTGAGCTGGAGCTTGTCCTGCCAGGAGTTTAAATCTGGGCTGATTCTCATACACACATGCAGGTGCTCATTGGTTAGCCTCGGTTAGCCTACCCTGGAACGATATTTAGTTTTAATTTTGATCCTGATGGACTGATCATATTGGGCTCTGAGACTGCTTATTTGTTGTGACCTCAGTTCTGACTTGAGAGGGAATGTTTGGTCAAACACTTTGTGTTTTGTCTCATAGTGGCGTTTTGGCACTTTTAATGAGCGCCACGGTCTCTGAACAAATGAGACACACTGGGTGTTTCTCAATCTCGAGTACGCTTGCTTGGTAGCACATGTCTGCCGAGCATCTTGCTTCAGAAGCAAGGCAAGAATACTTCCTGCCATTTGGAAAACAAAGAGTGGAACAGGCTAGCAAGTGTGCAGGTGTGCGTCATATGAGAGGCCCCGCCTTACATCTTCCGCCACAGATTTGGGGAAATTGGTCCGTGCGCAAAGCATTGTGGGGATTTTAAGACCGTGGAGTCTACTCATGTGCAGCCTCGATATTTCTCCAAACGGAGTACGCCGGGCTCGGTAGATTTCCAAGTATGCTGGAGATTGGAACAGTACTTCGGCGGCACTCGATGACGTAGTATGCTTGAAATAGTGGCTCTGAAGCAGCTTTACTCACGATTGAGAAACACCCACTGGCTCTGTGCTCCCAGTGGGCAGGATGAACACGAATGAGTCCACTCAGGGTTAAAAGCTCTGTTCTCACTGTCCACTTTCCTCTTCTTGGAGAGCGCCATGTGTAATTATTTGTCTCTCCCTGTCTGCTGCTAACTCGCCTGTTCACTCTCCTCTCCGCTTCTCTCCCTGTATCGCTAATTATTCTCTTCACTCACTTTCCTCTCCGCTTCTCTCTGCCGCTCTCTCATCTCTTCTTCTGTGTTTCTCTCCCTGTATCGCTCACTCGTCTCTTTCGCCCCCTGTCGGCAGCGGTTAAAATAGAATCGCCCCGTCAAAATTGAAATCCCCTATTAATGTATTGATTATAGGTCCAGGTCCGTATAGGTCGGCGTCTGGGTCTGGATCCGGACCGCGGTCCGCCTGTTGCCGACCCCTGCTGTATATAATGGCTATTTTGCACATCCCTTTCAAGATTTCAAGATTTTCTAAGGTTCATTGACATATCATACACAACTAATTCAATAACGTGCTTTAACCACTAGGCGATGCACACAAGGTACACACAGCCATAATAACTTTGTATTATTAGTGTAGGACACTTGTGTATGTATAACATCTGAAGATGTGTAGTTTTATTCATGTTTTCACATAATTGTACAGGATATTGCTATATTATTTCACATGTTTTACTTCTAATATCTGATTTGTAAAACATCACAGACAGAAAGGTATATCCGTCATTTAACAGTAAGCTATTGCAATTCTGAATCCATAGATGTGTCTCCCATCACCCAAATCCCCTGACTATTCTCTCAACTCAGTATTTACATTCTTATATTCAAAGAAAATCAGTAATATCTTTAAAAACGACAAGTCCTTTTATATCAGCTGTGCACCGTTATGGTGTAAAGACAGCCTATCTACCAATTGGATCAAATATAAAAGTCAGCCGAATTAGTATTGATACTGCAAGGAGACGTATTGTGTGAAAAGAAATGTAAGATGTTGTTTAATTGCTGATATATTTATGATCCACGTCACGTTTTCAGTTTTGGCGGCAGTGCTTCCTGTTTGTCCAGAAGTCTTCTCATCAGGGCTCTATAAATACAGAACTATGGCAGATATGTAATATTTAATGCAGCCGAACCGTGTATTACAATGCCGTTATGTGATGACTTTCAAAGAGAAAAGCAAGCACACTCGGAATAAAGTATTATTATTTTTTTAAATAAATGTAGTGGAGTAAAAATACCAGGTTAACCTCTGAATTGTAGTGGAGTGGAATTGCTGTTTTGTTTAGTAATGGATATTGAATATGGAATAAAGGTTTTGACAAGACCTGGTGTAACAATAATCAAAAAGGACATTAAAAGAGCTCCAGATGTTAATGATCTAAACAAAACAGCACACCTGAAATGTATATTTAAATAATTTATTAAGGGCAGTGAATTCGTTTTTTCTGTATGTTTTTCAAATCAGTGTTATAAGTGTCATAGATGTTAAGGAATAATTCTTCTAGATATCTAACTTTTTACTCTGACATGTGTTATCTCCTTTAAGGAAAGGCCTTGGTGCCATATGTGTTGTTGTCACCAGTGTGAGACCGGTCAACTTGACTGGCACGAAGGGTAATTGTTGTGAGAACACTGAGGCACTTCTTTATCGGTGTTTGTGGGCTCTCGGATGTGAAATCCTTGAGGCCATGAGCGTTGGACGCAGATGATTCAGTGTTTAGTCTACTCCTTCAGAGATGTTGATTTCTCTCTGTGAACCTGTTAAAAGGGCTAGCATAGAGAGAGGTTCTTCAGAATTGACGTGGCAACTCTACCGTGTGGTCAGAACCTCTGACTCTTTGATTTGTGATGTGAATCCTCCGGCCGAATACTCTGAATAAACCCATCAGTGTTTGACATCAAAGCTCCAACTCCCACCGTGTCTCCTTCCTGAGTCGGTGACTCCATGCATTACTACACAGAAGTTTCCTCCACAAATTGGCGTTGTCGGCAGGATTCGAACCTGCGCGGGGGCTAGTAACCCCAGGGGATCATCCAGGGACTCTGTCCTGGCTGGTTCCCTCTGTGTGTGATGCTTGGACGTATGTGCCGTGCAGGCATACACGGAGATGTTTAAAAAAAACCTTAATGAGGGCAGCAGTAAAGTGGAACTTCTGTGTGAAATCAAAATAGAGATTTGTAATGAACAAATCGCCGAGATTCCGGGGGTTTCAGCGGCCAACACTAGCAGTTAACTAAAGCAGCCATAGATATTACCCCCAGCGCCTCTAAAAAACACACGGCTCCAGCTGCTGCAGCTCCGGGGAATGTGTGTCAAATACCTCCCCGTATCTGCATGAGCTGGTGAAGTGAACTCAGAGGGAGAAAATCACAGCTTTTGTCTATAACTTTAACTCACACCACCGCCGTCTCTATTAAAAACGAGACGGTTTAAAAGCACTCTCGTGGCTTGTGGCCATTTACGATGTGCTGGCAAGTGCGAGGTGCGTGCATTACCTGATGCGACAGGCTCCCTACATTGCTGAGGAGCTGGTGCCGGTCCGGGGTGCATACATAAAATGATAGGCTAATTGATCATGGGTGGGCAGTGGTATGCAAGTGTAGAGCAAAACTTTGTTTCATCGTTGGGATGAGCTTGATGGGAGGTGTGTAGGCTGGTCGAGTAGGACTACAGTTAACTGTGTGGTTTCGGATAGAAAGGGTAGAGGAAAAAAGTCTATGTGCCCCGATCGGGGGGGCATAGCACCACTAAAGCAGGGATAGTGGAGTCGCAAGAGGATAAGCTAGTTATTGCTCTTGGACGGTCTTCAGGCACCGATCTAAGGACTTGTATACAAGGGTGGAGGTACGAGTCAAGGTACCCCACTGGATTCCCATTGGGAGAGATCATAATAGTCCCTACCCCCTCTGAAACCTCTTTAATCCGGACTAAATTGAGCTGGATGAATTTTTGCTGTCACGCTGGTGTTTATTATGAGTTCATCATGTTTGTTTGTCTGATTGTTTGTATCAGGGGTCTATATTGGTTTGTCTAACCGCCGTCTTGTGCATGTTTTGTAACAACTAATAATGAATCAGTCCATAGCCAGGGTAAAATAAACTAAGCTTTAGTTAACTCACCAAAAGTAAATGACTTGAGAAAGATAAATAATATATAGTGTTTTGCAAAATTCTGGTAGTATAGATGTGCTGCAAAATGAAAATAAATAGCAAAAGAGTGTTTTATGTCCTGCATCTGAGTGTGCAGAGGAAATGTAAACAAGAAGCACACTGTTCAGGGTGTGCGCTGCATCTGAGTGTGCAGAGGAAATGTAAACAAGGAGCACACTGTTCAGGGTGTGCGCTGTAGGTGTAAGAAGAAGAGAAGATAATATTACTTTAAGAATACATTCTTAAATTGTATTGCTGGTATGTTAAGATATGTTTGTGACCTTTTATAAACCCTATGCCCCGTCCTGCACCCTGAGACCCTCAGAGGCATCACTGCTGGTCGTAAACAACCTGCCTGAGGAGGTCAGGGTGGCAAAATCTGTCTGCTGTTTTAGGTCAATATTGTATTATTTGTTTCATTTATTCTTAAATCTATGTATTGTTTGGTAATAATGAAAAAAAACGTAATGTATTGAACACATTCCGAAACAAAGCTGATAAGACAGAACTTGACTCAGACATAATACAAATTATTGTTGAAACCTTTTGCGCTGTTGCTGCAAAATGGAAACTTTGTTGATTATCTGTTCCAACTGGCCACTGGATTCAGATAATTAATATAAGTTGAAGTTTAATTACAGTTTTAAATATAGTTTAACATTCTTTATTAAACTGCTTCAAATGATTTCTCGTATCAACCAATTGGTCTCCATAGACATTACTAAAATTCTAATAGTTGTTAAACTACTGACAAGTTCTCTGAAACCGAGTTTATGAACAAAAGAGTAAAGGTCGCTGGTTAAGCCAGGATCAATATATTTGTTGACGTTTTCATTACAGTGTGCATAATAAATGTATTAAATGAATTGAGCAATTCTTTAAAAAGTATAATGTTGCAATCTCTTTACAATAAGTAATTACAGTTAACAAAGAAGTAGAGGTTGTTTTCCAAGGGCCTCTCCTTCACAGGCCTACACTTTAAATCATGAGACTTTCAAATCATAACAGACAGAGATCGGTATCACTTTGTGTTGCAAGCCAAATCCATGTAAAGGTTCTACTTGAGCCCAATTTAAATACCATAAAGAAAGTATTGAACCCAGCTCAAGCTAAATGTCAAATGTATTTAATTAATGTACAAGTGTTTTGATTTATTTCAAATGTTCTAATCTCAGCTTCTTTCGAGTTCAGTCGAAGCAACAAATTGTTTCTCATAACATTCTCACTGCTGTCCCAAATGTTTTAACCTTGGGCAGACAAGCTGTTCACACACCCACACACACCCACACACTTTGGATAAGTATTCACCTTATCCACATTGTAAATTGTTGCTTTCTTTAAAGTTATTAGTAATTTAAGATTAATTATTAAATTAAATGTGGTACATAAGATAAAATAAATAAAATAACTTGACTTGATCATTTTGTTCACAACATTAGACCTGTCCTCTAATCTCTACTAGAATAAGATAAGTGTGCATGTTTGGATGTTTTATCACTCCTGTAATGTACCTAATCTTGATATCCTTTTCATTACAGAGCTGGGAAAATGGTGTATTGATTAGATTCTGATCCGTGCAAGTCCAATTTTAACTGACTTTAGTTCTAATGTTAATGTTAATTTGACTTCAACCCATAAGTAATTATTTAAATTAACTCTAAATTTCACATGATGATGG
This sequence comes from Trematomus bernacchii, assembly GCF_902827165.1. NCBI lineage: Eukaryota > Metazoa > Chordata > Actinopteri > Perciformes > Nototheniidae > Trematomus > Trematomus bernacchii. The sequence continues at coordinate 1,178,757 of NW_022987621.1, forward strand.
ATTAGGGTTCCACATTTCTTCCACTAATTTGTTTTACAATTAGACCAAAGGTAAAGAGAGACATTGATGACCTTGTGTCCCTTTTGTTAGTACGTGGTTCCATTTTGTCTATGGCCTTGGACGGCTTCACTAAAAGTCACCCAGTTCTGCCCTGCTGCAGTCCGGCTGAGTGCAGTCACAGAGATGCTATGGCTGCTCTACATGACATTAATGGTCTGGTCTGAATGGACACCATTTCATGCTCCCAGAGAGAATGACACTCCTCAAACTGAACATTACAGCTGTTGATACTGTCTCACATGGGTCTGCTCCCCCCCACTGAGCCATGACCTGAAAGCATGACATCTGCTATGAACACTTGGAAGCCTCCCTGTCACACCAGCACCAACCCTTGGGTCAGTCAGATGAGACTAACGGCTTCACTTAGGGCATTTGGTTCAGATACATGACTCTCGTTACCGCCGAGTGGGTTGTTTTTAAGGCTATTCATACTGCTATGCAGAGGATGCCTGTAAGTTGGCGAGCTGGTAAAAGCCCCTACTATTGTTCAAATAGGCCTAATGTCAGGGGTCTCTTAATGTCTAGTTCTACATGTATTCACATTATATAGACAATGTTTCCACCTGGTAAAACTAAAGGCTGCACAAAACTCAGGCTACAATACAACCATTCTGTTCTGCTCTAACGATTCAATATATAGATTCTACATCAAAACAATTAGCTTTTATTGTTTCCAATGATAACGTCACCTTAAGTGGAGGAATGCAAACCTGTTTTCAAATGTAAGGTTTTGATTTTGTTTGACATTTCTCAGTAATGACACCCTCAGACACCCAATATCATTCATGCTATGCCTTCAGTAATAACTCAGATGTTAAAGGGATGAAACTGTTCCTCCCAAATCAGATAAGCTTTGTTTTTCAACAAATGTATCAATTTCCTGCATAATATATGTTTATCACAATGGTTTTTGTAAGCTGCACACAGGTGATACTGAGTCTTCTCGATTAATAGATTATAAACTATACCATGTTTAAATAGACTCCTAAGTTATTATTTCATATGTACCATATGTAAGAAAAGGGAGGGAAGAGTCAATTATATTGAGTAATTGATTTTATATTGGGTAATTTATTTCTCAAACCTATGTTTTATGGAAGAGACAAAATATTTCTGATAAACTAATATTTTATCAAAAGGTAAATGGTGAATTAATATACATTTAGAATCATTGAGAAGGGGTTATATCCACAGGGACAAGCTCACCTTTAACTTACAATAACATTTCTCTGCTAAGGACTGATGAGTATATGATTCTTGCATGTTCAATGACTAACACAAACCTTCAAAATGATAATGTGCATGTGTCAGGAAGGCTCCCAAATAATTCTGAGGGGCCTATCCTATTTTTGTAATTAAATGATAATGTGCTAATCCATTACTTTGAGTTGTCTTCACTCAGAAAACCATCCCTATCAAGTGTTAACCCAATAACTAGGACAGCTCTCAAGGCCAAGGGTCAGAGAGAAAGGGTCACACTCTCCGGGTGCAGAGAGCACCCCCAGCCACGTGCAAGGAAGCACGAGGTCGTTCGAGATGAGAGGATGCTTCTCTTCAACTTTCTGCTGAGAGGGGATGCTTCTCTTCACCTTTATGATAAGAGGGGATGCTTCTCTTCACCTTTCTGATAAGAGGGGGTTCTTCTCTTCATCTTTCTGCTCGGTGGGCTCTAGCAGACAACCCTGCAGGACGAGCGAGGGCTTCAGAGGCTTCTATAATACAATGTTCCATGTTTCTTGGAGGAGTTTGATGTCTTCCTAACCTCTCCCATCACGGGGGGGACACCTGGATGCATCAGGAATACGCAGTTGTACTCAAGCAGATAGCAGAAGGAATACCGGCAGATGAGCCTCCGTCTCACTGGGGGATCAGCTACAGTGCTCACTGAATGAGCCACACAAAAGCAGAGCAATTGGGGGGTTGAAATATGGCGCTCTGATGAAGAAGAGTTTGAGCCAATCAGCATCTCAGTGCTAATCTACAGTATCAGGATACCTTTACACACCAGACACTCGGTGTCATAAAGGGAGGAGGAGAACGAGTCAGGAAGCCTGACGGACATGTTCTTCCAGCTCTCGTACAAAGATGAACTTTGAATTGAATGACCAGATGTTTAAAGATGTACAATTAATGATTGTTTTTTATATTTCCAATGACCAGACATGTGTTAAATAGTGGTGATAAATATATTTAGTCAGATCAGATTAGATTTTCACACTAAACAAAATTAATAAATAAATATTCTCAGATTATAAGGTATTGAAGAATAAGGTATTTCTAATATTATAACAGATAATGTTAATATCCTTAATCATCCAGCAATCAGGCTTAACAACACAACTCTGTAATGTATTACCCATGCACAGACAGACATAAAATGATGTTTCAAGTACTAGATTAATTTCAGTTTTGGCCCAAAACAAATATTTATAATAATTCATATAACAATTATGTAGCATATTTGATCCTCAAATTAGAGAATTATAATTTAAAGAAATTGATATTCTATATTCACCATTAGATAAACACAGAAGAACCCTTTCCAAGTACCATAAGTAGATGTTCAGGTAAGTATGGCTAATAAGAATAATTGATAGACTTAATTTGGTACAGATCAGTTGTAGCATTTACAAATGTATGAATTAAAGTTTTAAGAATGTTTAATTTTTCCCTTTCAGGTTGTTACACTACACGACAAATATCTGACTTTTCCTTTTCAGATTTTGAACAATGTATTTGATTAAAATGAATGTATTGATTTTTCTAAGACTAAGTGCCTTACTCTTGACTAAAGCGTAATGAAGTAAACGTAAAGTAATCCTAAAATTGAGGACACTGCAACTTTGTGGATTACAGATTGATCAAATCACCACTGTGAATTTTATGCCTTAGCTGGATCTCTTATGATCCTAAGTTTTGAAATGCTTTTGACTAGTGATTGCCTTAAAGCAAATCTTTAAGCTGTTTCTGGTTTTGATTTTATAGTTTGATAAATGGCATTAACTAATGGTTTAAATGATAAAAGATATTAGTTTAAAACAAATATTTTGCTATTATGTATCTGTGTTTTTACGTGTGTTCATTATTATGCTTTTGACAAAAGATGCTCCAAACACTGATGAGAGATAATTTTTCCTATTATGATTGCCTGTATCAATCATTGTGATTGAATGTTTCAATCTTATTCTACTTTGTGATGTAATTGAATGTAAGGTGAGACCACACTCAAATCTGAAGACGCCTATTGATTTAAGTATTGACCAGAATTATTAGACTAATGTTTTAAGGTTATCAAAAATGATAAAAAGAGAGGAACTGTTAAGGAATAATTCTTCTAGATATCTAACTTTTTACTCTGACATGTGTTATCTCCTTTAAGGAAAGGCCTTGGTGCCATATGTGTTGTTGTCACCAGTGTGAGAATCGGTCAACTTGACTGGCACGAAGGGTAATTGTTGTGAGAACACTGAGGCACTTCTTTATCGGTGTTTGTGGGCTCTCGGATGTGAAATCCTTGAGGCCATGAGCGTTGGACGCAGATGATTCAGTGTTTAGTCTACTCCTTCAGAGATGTTGATTTCTCTCTGTGAACCTGTTAAAAGGGCTAGCATAGAGAGAGGTTCTTCAGAATTGACGTGGCAACTCTACCGTGTGGTCAGAACCTCTGACTCTTTGATTTGTGATGTGAATCCTCCGGCCGAATACTCTGAATAAACCCATCAGTGTTTGACATCAAAGCTCCAACTCCCACCGTGTCTCCTTCCTGAGTCGGTGACTCCATGCATTACTACACAGAAGTTTCCTCCACAATAGACAGTGTTATATTGCTATTATTATCCTTAAAATATATATAAAACAAAACCACTTATGATCTTTTTTTTGGGTGGTTTACTAATGACAGTTAATTCTGTTTCTGCTATTGATGGTTTCATTTTTGTGAAAAATAATAAAATAAATAACGTGCTTTAACCACTAGATGTCCCTTTCTATCAGCTGTGCACCGTTATGGTGTAAATACAGCCTATCTACCAATTGGATCAAATATAAAAGTCAGCCGAATTAGTATTGATACTGCAAGGAGACGTATTGTGTGAAAAGAAATGTAAGATGTTGTTTAATTGCTGATATATTTATGATCCACGTCACGTTTTCAGTTTTGGCGGCAGTGCTTCCTGTTTGTCCAGAAGTCTTCTCATCAGGGCTCTATAAATACAGAACTACGGCAGATATGTCATATTTAATGCAGCCGAACCGTGTATTACAATGCCGTTATGTGATGACCTCCAAAGAGAAAAGCAAGCAAACTCGGAATAAAGTATTATTTTATTTAAAAAAAAAAAAATCGGATTTCACATCAACAGTAAGTCCGGTTAACTAAAATGTCCGTGCGGAACAATACCCCCAACCCATAGATCCGTGGGTGAATAATGTCAATCACCACATTACATACATCCCTTCACATTTACATTTTAAAGTGGACCTATCATGCTATATTATAATAATATAGTGTAGGACCATACCTATATAAGGCATATTTATACTTTTTTTTTTCAAATTACCAAACAGATCATGCATTTTAGCCATGCCTCATTTCACTTTTTTACCCCTGTTTTTGCAAGGGCAGATTCAGTGAGAACAGCACCATCTACAGGCCTGGCATATGTACTACAGCAGGGCTATTCAATTGGCGGCCCGCGGCCCCGGGGTGATATTTACCGGCCCTTTGAGTATAAAGTTAAAAGTAATCAATTTTTTTTTTTTTAAGATTTTTTTTTTGTTTTTGTTTGTGCCATAGTGCCTTTATTCCAGAGAGGGTGTTACATTGAGAGATAGAGGGGTAGACAATGCCTGAAAACTTCGACAGGCTCGGGTTTCGAACCCACCTACTATACTGTAGTGACAACTCCTGTCATTGATTGCATCTCTGCGTGAATGATTAGATCATTTCACCTAAATGAAATCAAATGAAACATGTAGGCCTACTGAGTTCTGAACTTGCCATTTAGATCTATAAAGGCCTTGGGGCTATGTTGTTTGATTGAATTAAACACAATATATGCACTCCACTATGCTGTTGTAGTATTTACTGTATCTGAAGCTCTTAAATATGATTGCTCATATTTCAAGCCATCTTTTTCCCGGCCCCTTGCTTTGGATCATTTTCATCAACCGGCCCCCATTCCAAACTAATTGAATAGCCCTGTACTACAGCGTCTCCAGCGCTTTCGAACGGCAATGGCCGTGGCTGTCTCCTCCTGATTGGTGGAGTTGGCCCAATAGCCGTAGCGCCACTGTCCTGACGTCAGGACAGTGTTCAAATCTGGATCAGTTTTTATCAGATCCGTTGCAGCCCCTTTTTTAGAGATTTGGGTATGGAGGAAAATAGAGAGGCTTGTGTTTTCTGACAATTGGTGAGTTCCCTGGAACACCGGGGACACATATTCATGTATAAAAGACGTACAAAAGTGCATTTTGCATGATAGGTCCCCTTTAATTTACATTAAAGTATTTCGTGAGGCCTTCTAAAATGTTTTTAAATATAATTAGGGTTGTAGTTTGTAAATTGCGTTGCCTGGCAACGCAATCGCACAGCGTCACGTCCGTTAATTCCACATCCACACCAGTCTATGATCCACACACATAGATTAACATCGATTTAATACATTAATGTAGCATTTGTTTCTGCTAAAAGAGGTGTCGACCAGCTAGGGCAACAAGAAAATCGGCTAAATCGAGTGTGACAATTAAAAAATAAATTAAAAACATCTCATTTTGACAATAAAAACCGACCAATAGACGCGGTAGACCATTTGCTTGACACTTCCGGGTATTTCTCCACTGGTTACATGTTACCAGTTACCATGTTAACAATACTGTGTAACTGTCACGTTTGAAGGGACGAAACCGTGACATATTCACGTCTCCCAGCATGGTAGATCGTCACATGTTCACGTCTTGCCGTGATACCGGGTTGGATCCAACACATCCATCTCATCCAACACATCCATCTCATCCAACACATCCATCTCATCCAACACATCCATCTCATCCAACACATCCAACTCATCTAACACATCCAACACATCTAACACATCCATCTCATCCAACACATCCATCTCATCCATCTTATCCAACACATCCAACTCATCTAACACATCCAACACATCCATCTCATCCAACACATCCAACTCATCTAACACATCCAACACATCCATCTCATCCAACACATCTAACACATCCAACTCATCCAACACATCTCGTGCAGTATAATCCACGTCTCATTCATCCAGTCACATGCCCACTTCTTTCTTCTAAAACCTTTCTATATTTAAGAACATCTTCAACTCCTCAACAGGCGAGTAGCACGACAAATGTAAATATCAAGACTGTTTCTGCAGTGTTTGGGAAATTGCTTTTAACGCTGTGTGGTTAACCTCTTATTTTTCACAATGTAGACAACACAGTTCCTGATTGGCCAAAGAACTGAGCATTTTATTTATTAATAACAATAATAATAATAATAATAATAATACGTTTATTTATTATAGCACCTTTCACAGAAATAGTGCTTCACAAGTAAGAACAAACGTTAAAATTAAGACCACAGAAACATGAATACAATAATTACCTGAGGCAGAAATGTAAGGTCAACATAAAAACAAAACACAGACCATGTAGAGTCCAGAAAGGAACAAACATAATAACAGAACACATCACACACATTTCAAATATAAATTTAAGCCAATGTAAAAAGATGGGTCTTCCAGTATTTTTTTAAAAGCTTCTCCAGAGAGTGCAGAGCGGATGGCTACAGGGAGAGAGAGTTCCACAGTGTTGGAGCCACCACCTGAATGGCACGGTCACCTTCAGTTTTTAGATGAGACCGTGGGACAGTCAGTAGGCCCTGGTCTGAAGACCTAAGTGACCTACTGGCGATGTAAGGATGGAGAAGGTTACAAATATATATATTCCGGTGCATTTCCACGCAGGGCTCTATATGTAATAACCAGGACCTTAAAATCAGATCTAAAACGAGTGGGGTGTAATGTGTGTGATCCTGCTTGACCTGGTTAACAGGCTTGCAGCAGCATTCTGGACCATTTGTAGGCGGTTGAGAGATGACTTGCTGAAACACGTGAACATGGAATTACAATAATCCAGCCGTGATGATATAAAAGCATGAATGATAATTTCAAGCTACGCTAATGACACAACAGACCTGAGCTTTGCAATATTTCTAAGATGGAAAAAGCATGTACGGGTCAGTGATTTAACATGCTGATCAAAATGCATTGCCTGATCAAATGTCACACCAAGATTTCGTAGATTGAACCGAACAGCTGAGGAAAGGGACCCTATACTCTTTGCAACTGCAAGAAATTGTGAGACATCCAGTCCTTAATGGCATTTAGACAGTTATGTAACACAGATAAGCTATCAGGGTTATCAGGTTTAAAAGAGACATAGAGTTTAATATCATCAGCGTAACAGCGGTAGGAAATATTACTGAATTTGCTGATAACCTGACCCAAGGGAAGTCATATCTTCGCCTTATATAACTGCAAACAGCTGGCTGAAAACATCGGAGATGAGGGGATCTGAAAATAAAGGAAGCCAGTAGATGTGAGGGTACTGGTGATGCAGATCAAGAAAGAGAGTGAAACATATGTTTCTCATTTTACAGATGTGCCCCCCAGTGAAAAGCTTCTAACTCTGCCCCTGAACAGTGAATCCTCCACACTGATTCACACACTGCAGAGTCTCTCTCCACCACAAACTCATCCCATTAACCTGCAGCTAGAGCAGAGCTTAGGAAGCAGGCAATCATACTCAGCACTTTTAATTACAAGGAGGAAGAACAAGAAGTAGGTGGGCACAGCCAGATTTACATCGGGGGGCTTAGATTTAAGCTAATTTCTGCCCCTGAACCACACAAAGAACAGTGGATTATATAAGTGGCTTACAGAAGGCTTCAGGAGCATTGGGAAATCCAAATGAAGTGTTATTATACAATATCCAGTCCACTAACAGTGCTCTGGTCATAGGGGGGGATACCTTCAGGACAAGGTCTCTTTTTAAGGACATAGTCACAGCTATGGGTGCACTGGTATTAGTTTGCTACTTTTCTTCAGTGAACGACCGGAACACTTCCACCAGTGTGTGTTAGCAATCCGTTGCACACATTCAGCAGTTGGATATTGAGACATATCCACATATACCTGAGTCTTGCTTGTGTCCACCTGGTGAATGTTAAATCCAATATTTAGCTTCTGGGGAAAGGAAGCTGTTTATGAATAAAAAACAGGGAAAAAACAACAGACCAGAATACTGTTTTTGTACAGTTTTATTTTTTCATTGTTCAGAGTTGTTGGAAATCGTCAAAATGACATAAAACAGATAAATGATGGCTCTGACGGCCTTATCCTGGACTGTACCAAGTGTGAACCCCCCTAACAGAAATGTGTTCTGCTTGTTGGTGGTCATTCCAAAGAGTGAAATGATTATTTCGTACCAAAGGTTTCAATGTAATTGTTCTAAGGTCTATCAGTATCTGTAACACTGAGTTAAGTCAGGCGTCTGTCTGTTTCCTGTAGAGGCGATGTGAGCTTTTAATCTGGAAACAGTAGAGATTCTCTTGGCAGGAAAGGAAAAGGCCACAGATCTGTCCAATCATGGATAGATCAGGAGACGATGGGCTCCAGGACCCATACATGACAGATAAACCCCCCCCCCCACCCACCCACCACCACGACATAAGACCAACACCGACTGAAACTGAGATTTTCTGAACATCAGATCGCTATTCACAATAAGAATCTTGCAATGACCTTTCTTTATGATAAGGCTGATCAAGGATCAAAAAGAGTTTGCATGTTGTGTATGCAAACTATGTCCTGATTTTTTATTTAACGATTTATCCAAAGTAACATTGTCAAACTCATTTGGTACAAGATAAATCATCTGAATACTGTTCTGTCCAATCCACCACATCATCAGCATCTAGGCAGAGTCCATTAAATGGTTAAAGTAACATTAAACCACGATTTAAAGGACATTTTAGAGAATAATTATTGTGGTTCTACCTGACAGACGTCTGGGAATCTTATTTAGTGTTATTCAGTGTTTTTGTAGAGGATCATAAGCATGATGGTCTGTGTTCGATGGCTCTTCAGCTGCAGGGCTGCAACTATTGGTTGATTTGAAAAACTGAATCTGCAAATATTCTACCTATTCAACAAACATGCCAATCCTACTGCTTTTACATTTTTATATTATTCAAAGCTGAGTTACTTTGTGTTGTTGGATACACCAAACAGCATGGGATGTTTTCACAGTTTTTTGCTATTTCACAAAGACAGTAATAAGCAGATTATCTGATAATCAAAATTCTTGTTAGTTGCAGCCACCTGCTGCTCAAAATGTTGCCATAATTCATTAAAGTAGTCTTGACTTTTGAAAATGTTTAACACCAGGGGTTACACTGCTGGAAGAAAACGGTAGTAACGGCTAACAGGATAAATCAAAGTTATAGTTTGACAGCTGTTTTGGAAAAGTTTCATTTACACTGCAGGTTTTATTCTGCCGCTGGAATGTAGAGCAGGAACCTGCTGTTGGTGGAACCTTTGGCTCTTGCAGGTTTTAACCTGTGACGTTTTTTTCTGGCAGCAGGATAACAAGTCCAAAACTAACACTCACATGTTGATGTCCAAATCAAAAGGTCATTCAGACTTTGATCAATTGTAAAAATAACTGTGAGTCTGTAAACAAAGGCTTAAACAGATTATTGTCTTTTTTTTTTCTAACACATTTTGTAAAATAGAAGGCAGAAAACAACAGCATTGTACCATCATAGAATGTATCTGTCTCATTCTTATGAAAATAGGATTAAGATATATTTCCTATCGTACACAAGCACCCTTCATGTATTGTCACTTATTCAGGATTGAAACAACTCATTCATTATTTTTCCTCTTCATGTTGAACGTACCATATAAAAAGGTTGACATGCACATTCTCTCCTCCAGCCCGTAGACAGGAACGTCCCACAGCCGCAGATGAAGCGTGTTTGGCAGAGTGGATTATGGGTTAAAAGCATATTCATCCTTGTGTTAACCTAATTTGTGCAAGAAGCTGAGATTCCTTCCTTTTAGCTTGTTGAAATCTTATTTGTTTTATAAGGAGAAAAGGAGTGTTTTTAAGCTAAAGCTCATTTACTACTGTCTATCAATTTGAAACAGGATGTGACTATTTTCTGGAGAAGACTCAATTAATAACAGCTCTGACAAGAAAATGCTTACAATTGGGTATCTCTGGCTACATCCATTTTGATCAATTTTCTATTTTGAGTCAATTGTTTTTGTAGGAGTGCAATACTCCTCTACTCAGCGGAGTCATGCTCATATCTTTTTGACCAAAAAACTGCGATCCGATTCTCAGACTCAGATCTGTCCTCTCTCAGGACCCAGCCTCTCAGGCAGCAGTCATAAGGTTTATCACCAGAGAACCTTGACCTGAGAGCGACTTTGAGCCCTGCAGGTACCTGTACTCTGGAAACACTCCACACTCTCAGAGCTGTGTATTATTTACAAACCTAATAAATAAAGGAGAGTAAAATAAGAAGCTGCTTACTTCTGAAAAACTCCAAACTGTCCAAACTCGTCCCATCAATGGCTCTGGGGCCTCCAGCCATTCCTTATAATAATTCATATTAATATTCTCACATCTCACACTGCAGACACCACAATGTACCAAACATCATCTCTCTCTGTCGAAAAGTACAGAAGGTAAACTTACAATCAACTTAAATCCCAACATTCCCCCCGTGAGAAAATAATACATAGATTTACCCAACACACACAAGCACGCATAAATGTTGATTTGATAAAAGACAGTGATCAAATTAAAACAAATCAACAAATGCACTTTTAAATGAGAGAAAACAACGAATCCCATAGATGCATGAAAGGAAGCCAAAGCCTTAGCTCACACACAAAAACATACACACATAAGAAATAAACAGATTTAAAAAAGAAAACACCTCCCATGAGTCTTTGGGCTCTGCTGACTCTCCAGTATTGGCTTGTCAGCGACGACATATCTTGATCACTGATGATATCATTCAGTTCGCCCCCCCGGCGTCCTGATCAGAGTCCAGTGGAGTGTCTTGTAAAAAAGTAACTGGAAGAAAATACCCTTCTTTCCCCTATGAGGGTATGTATAAGGGTCAAAGGTCATGGGTGAAGGAGCAGTCGGTGCAGGCGACAAAAGACATGTTGTCACCTTGAGACAAAAGAAGGGAGAGAAGACTGCTGTCATGTGACCCAGATAGCAGCCACTGCTACCCTCCTGTGTACCAAGAGGAGAAGAAAAAGAGAA